>NC_079189.1:88101155-88401405 GCF_029499605.1 Hyla sarda
CCACCAAATACTTAATGACAAGGGGAGCAGCAATGCGAGCAATCGAAGCAATCGAAAGCAATCGAAAGCCCAGCGGTAATTATTACTACTATATGGTATAGTGGACATGTGAAGCGTAAAATAAGGCGTAACCAACAGCACAGCAAGTGCCATCAGTCTGTCAAACGACATGGCACAAGCGGAGTAGTGTCTAACAACCTCAAATAATGCGATGGGGAGGGAAGGGTAGGGGAGTGAGGGGGAGGAACCGAGGTTGGGGTAAAAAAGGGGGGGGAGGGAGGGAGGGAAGGGAAACGCCACAGCACATGAGCTAAAATCGGGGGTCCAGGCAGCGGAAGCAGTTGAGATGAAGTACAAATGGAAATATACAAGCCCAGATAAGGGGTAATGAGCTATATCCCAATCACATTGAGAGATAAATAGCCTGTCAATGCAACAGTGACCTGGACACACAGAAGCAACAGAATACATGTAATCACTTAAAGGAAGTTATAAAGCAACATAAATTCAGCAGTACGTAACATCGTGGAATATAAATCACTCTAATGTTCCATGAACTAAAGTCTAACTTGAAAACGGTATATGTGGGCACAGCAGGGAAAAGGAGATCTTGGGACCTCACAAGGCACCCAACAACTACACTCCACATTCAAGGTCCAGACTGGGGGAGACGGGGAAAAGGGAAGGTGGGAGTCCGGGAGACCACTGGATGGGGTATTGCAAGAAGCAGTTCATCGGCAAGTCTCTATCCAGAAGGGTGTGAATGGTGGCGATGAGGGGGTGGGGGAAGAGGGGCATGGGTTAGGGAGAATCACGTTACTTATCCTTCTAGTAGATCTCCGCTAGTGTCCACAGAACGACTCAGTCAGGGAAGTCGGTGAATTAATTCTCGGGGGAGACGGCAGACCAAACTGAAGAATCGTCATAGAGGAGCCAGGTGAACAGCTAAAACAGGAACTGACTTCACTCTTTGAGAGGACTCTGAGTGTCAAAGGTAGCGGGTGCAGGCATCCTTCCTCAACGATCAGGAGGCAGTGCTTTCACAGGTGTTTTCACAGGGGTCTTCTTCTGTTTAGTAGACTTGGAGCGAGACACCTGCTTCCATTCCTGCACAAGTTGAGGCAAAGGTATATGATCAGTCAGCGGCATCCACGAGGGTACTGGAACAGGGGGTATCTCCATAGCAGACCAGGCCTTGTCCAGGTCTTCGGGCGTCTTGATAACAATTCGCTTCCCATCTTTGAGGACCGAGAGGCCGAAGGTGAATAGCCAAGCATAAGAGAGTCCCTTGTCCCAGAGTTTTTCAAGCAGAGGGCGCATAGTGCGACGTTTCATTAACGTGGTGGGAGCAATGTCCTGATATAGCGCCACTTCCTCGTCACCGTAGTAAATCGTCCGATTCTCCCGTGCAGCTTGTAGAATGGCCGCAGTGTCTACATAGGATAGGAGACCACATGTAACATCTCGGGGCGGTTCCGACAGCTTAGGTTTAGGCCGCAAAGCTCTGTGAATACGTTCAATGACAATGCCTGACGCCCTCTCTGCACCTAAAAGGCCTCCGAATATTTCCTTAGCAATGTTATGTAGCGATTCAGACGCCCAGGACTCCGGCAGCCCCTTGAACCTGATGTTCTTTCGTCGGCTCCTGTTTTCTTGATCCTCTTTCAGCCATGGCCGCTGAGCGTGAGGTGAGGTCTGCGCAGGCTGCTTCTAGAGCTTCGGTGCGATAGCCAATGGCGTGTATGTCTCGGACTTAATCTCGGCAAGGTCGGCACGTACCGGTTTCAGGGCTTGAAAGAGGGCTTTCCTCATGAACGACTTGGGAAAGGCAGGGGTCAACGTCGCAGAGCTTCCCTCATCCGAGTCACTATCTGGTCTCGCTTCCTCCTCAGAGTTGCACTGCGAGGCGGGTTCCGGCGCCATTTTGAGGGCCCGGGCCGGGGAGCGATCTGCTCTCTTAGCAAAGAATTTAGTCACATCCGCCTGACTTTTTTGGGTTTTAGGCATGTCCGCAGGGTCACTGGGCTGGCAGCGACCGATCTTCACCATCACAGCCCAAATAAAGTAGAAATAAAGTATTGTAGGAGGGGTGCGTGGCAGGAGAGCTCAGTCTCACACAGCCATTCCAGTCCGCGGTCAGGCTCCGCACCACCTTTATGTATTGATTTATGCAAAGTTTGTGCCTCTTTAAGTTTAATTTATTTTTTACTTTTTCTCATTCAGTTTGCTTTAAATTCAGATTGTAAAATTTATAACCTTTATTACCATCAGAGAATGTACAGTACATGCACAAAACATACCTCTGTAGAAAAATAGTTTGGACGTTATTACATAAGCATTCTATAACACTTACAATAAGACATCACATTGAGTGTAAATATAGCTTTACTGAAGGTTACCCTTCAAGTGAGAAATCTGCCAAAACATCCCTCAGTCTCCACTGACAAGCAACACTTTCTACTTTGTCATAAAGCTTTTAAACTCATTTCTCCTTTTGATGTTCTGTTTTGTGTCCTCTGCACTACTATACCATCTTAGTACTTTTACTGTAAATCAGCCTACCAGAACAGAATTCTGATGTTAGGCAGAGAGGCAGCGATAATTAATAGAATGGGAAAAATGCAATTAATCTCAAAAAATATTGTTCATCTCTCGAAAATTACACATCTTGTTCACAGTGTCCCGATTGACTATAAGAATCTTCATTATGTAGCATTAACTAAGCAATTATATTTTGCTTGTCCAATGCAGCCATTAAGCCATTTAGAATGTCATCTGGTAAAAAAAAAAAAAAAAAAAAAAAATATATATATATATATATATATATATATATATATATATGCTGTATGAAAAGCAACAGGATGTTTTTACTAAGTGCTCAATGGACATAACTGCTGTATCTATATTTATCCCACAATTACAGCTTTTCAATGTTGTTAACATTCTAATACATAATGGGAATTGACAGCTTGAACAAACTGCTACATCCACACAAACACAAAGATATATAAATCAGACTCAAAGAGCAACAATTCTTATGGTAAAGAGTCACACTGGGCATGGTAATTTAATGGGCTACTGTAAATATAAAAAGGAAGGAATACTTACCTGTCTTGCTTCCCGGGAGCTACAATTGTGATGGCACCAGGTCCCCACTTTCCCTCAGCTTCTTCCATATTTCTTTAAAGAAATGCCTCAGTGGTGACCTGCCTCTATGAAATAGAGGGCATTTTATTGCCTAAATTTAATGTCATAGGAAGATACAGAAAGTAGTAAGAATTGGGTTTTGTCAGAATGGCAGCTGCAGGGGATCATGGCAGGTTAGCATGGCTTCATTTTTATTTTAACAGCACCCATAATCCATTAAGAAATGCTTTGCCTGTTAAATCCTTTAAAGTGTATTCATTATTTCAACAAATTTCAGAAAACAAATTTCTGTCACAGGGACACAGTATACAAAGTAGGTCCAACATCATCCAGGATTAAAGGAGAACTCCAGAATATAAAAATTGTTCCCCATACTGCCAGCAGTAAAAGAATAAAGATGGACATACCTTCCTCCGCTCCCCCGGGGCCTCCGGTAACCATCTCCGGTCTCCGCCAAGATCCTCTTCCTGGTTGCCGGTGGTCGATGAGTCTTACTGCGCTCAGCCAATCACCAGCTGCAGTGAAGTCCTTACTCGGGCGGCGATAGGCTGAGCGGCAGTGTGACATTTTCGGCCCCGGCAGCAGTAGTGAACAATTTTGTGTCCTGAAGCGTTCTCACACTGCCGCTCAGCCTATCGCCGGCCGAATCAGACTTCGCTGCGGCTGGTGTTTGGCTGAGCGCAGTATGATTGATTCTCCGACTACCGGCAACCAGGAAGAAGATCACGCCGGAGACGGGAGGCGGTTATCGGAGGCCCGGGGGATGCGGAGGAAGGTATGTACATCTTTATTTTTTTTACTGCCGGCAGTATGGGGGACAATTTTTATATTCCGGAGTTCTCCTTTAAGTGAATAGAATTACTTCCAGACCCATAAGACCCACAGTTTATTTACATCCAGACCCATAAGACCCAGAGATTATCACATTCTGCATCATAATGTACTTCACATTGGGTGTTTATATATGCTTAATGAGTGCAGAATCCATACAATAGGTACCTTAAACAGCTCACCAAACCAGATTTTTCATCCAACCTCTCCGTGTTAGACAGAAGATGTTCTGGTATGCTTGCCAGGGCAGTGTACAGGACCAGTAAATAAAACTTCACCCTGATGCCTAGGTGTGATGAGAGGTAAGTTTGAGTGAGCCTATTCCTTTGCATGAGAAGAAATCCTGCTCATGAATGTGTGATGTCCCAGTACAGATCCTTGAATACACTATAGTAAAAAGCTTGCAAGGGGAATGGGCCGCTTCGGTCACCAGACCTAAGTACCCCACTCAAATCCCATTTGCCTATTTCCCCTCCGAAGATTGGGACTCAGATCCCTTTGGGCTACTCCCTCCAAGTGTTAAAGGAACCGTTACCGAGGAGGAGCACCCTCATCCCTCAGTGATGGATCTCAAGTACCAAAGTGATCCCCCAGTGATGGATCTTCAGTACCAAAGTGATCCTCCTGCAAGGGATCCCAAGCATCAAAGTTCAAGATGTCATTCCTGTACAGATGTGCCCAGGCGTACTCCTATGAGCAAGGAGGTTTTGCCTGATCATCGGGCACCCACGAAAGTGCCTAGGTCTACTCCAGTTGTCACGGTGGTTTGGCCTGAAGAACAGGCACCAACAAGTAATCCCTCTGTGGTGCAAGCCTCTACAGTGCAGGTGTTGGTTACAGTCAGTCCCATCATCTCCAATTACAGGTTGTCCCACGTGTCCTGGGACACCCCCATGCAAGGGGCCCAGTCTCGCAATCCTAGGTACATCTCTAAGCCTAGGACCCCACCTGGAAGGCGAGAATGGGAAAGAAGATTGCCAGAAAGAAAAATCTGTTTGAGTTGTGTATGTTACGCCGAGCGCTCCGGGTCCCCGCTCCTCCCCGGAGCGCTCGCTACACTTCCCTCACTGCAGCGCCCCGGTCGGTTCCACGGACCCGGGGCGCTGCGTTACCACCTCCGGCCGGGATGCGATTCGCGATGCGGGTAGCGCCCGCTCGCGATGCGCACCCCGGCTCCCGTACCTTACTCGCTCCCCGTCAGTTCTGTCCCGGCGCGCGCGGCCCCGCTCCCTAGGGCGCGCGCGCGCCGGGTCTTTGCGATTTAAAGGGCCACTGCACCGCTGATTGGTGCAGTGGTTCCAATTAGTGTTTACACCTGTGCACTTCCCTATATCACCTCACTTCCCCTTCACTCCCTCGCCGGATCTTGTTGCCCTAGTGCCAGTGAAAGCGTTCCTTGTGTGTTCCTTGCCTGTGATTCCAGACCTTCTGCCGTTGCCCCTGACTACGATCCTTGCTGCCTGCCCCGACCTTCTGCTACGTCCGACCTTGCTTCTGTCTACTCCCTTGTACCGCGCCTATCTTCAGCAGCCAGAGAGGTTGAGCCGTTGCTAGGGGATACGACCTGGTCACTACCGCCGCAGCAAGACCATCCCGCTTTGCGGCGGGCTCTGGTGAAAACCAGTAGTGACTTAGAACCGATCCTCTAGCACGGTCCACGCCAATCCCTCTCTGGCACAGAGGATCCACCACCTGCCAGCCGGCATCGTGACAGTAGATCCGGCCATGGATCCCGCTGAAGTTCCTCTGCCAGTTGTCGCTGACCTCACCACGGTGGTCGCCCAGCAGTCACAACAGATTGCGCAACAAGGCCAACAGCTGTCTCAACTGACTGTTATGCTACAACAGTTACTACCACAGCTCCAGCAATCATCTCCTCCGCCAGCTCCTGTACCTCCTCCGCAGCGAGTGGCCGCTTCTGGAATACGACTATCCTTGCCGGATAAATTTGATGGGGATTCTAAGTTTTGCCGTGGCTTTCTTTCCCAATGTTCATTACACTTGGAGATGATGTCGGACCAGTTCCCCACTGAAAGGTCTAAGGTGGCTTTCGTAGTCAGCCTGCTGTCTGGAAAAGCCCTGGCTTGGGCCACACCGCTCTGGGACCGCAATGACCCCGTCACTGCCTCTGTACACTCCTTCTTCTCGGAAATTCGAAGTGTCTTTGAGGAACCTGCCCGAGCCTCTTCTGCTGAGACTGCCCTGTTGAACCTGGTCCAGGGTAATTCTTCCGTTGGCGAGTATGCCGTACAGTTCCGTACCCTTGCTTCAGAATTATCCTGGAATAATGAGGCACTCTGCGCGACCTTTAAAAAAGGCCTATCCAGCAACATTAAAGATGTTCTGGCCGCACGAGAAATCCCTGCTAACCTACATGAACTCATCCATCTTGCCACTCGCATTGACATGCGTTTTTCCGAACGGCGTCAGGAGCTCCGCCAGGATATGGACTCTGTTCGCACGAGGCGTTTCTTCTCCCCGGCTCCTCTCTCCTCTGGTCCCCTGCAATCTGTTCCTGTGCCTCCCGCCGTGGAGGCTATGCAGGTCGACCGGTCTCGCCTGACACCCCAAGAGAGGACACGACGCCGCATGGAGAATCTCTGCCTGTACTGTGCTAGTACCGAACACTTCCTGAAGGATTGTCCTATCCGTCCTCCCCGCCTGGAAAGACGTCCGCTGACTCCGCACAAAAGTGAGACAGTCCTTGATGTCTACTCTGCTTCTCCACGTCTTACTGTACCTGTGCGGATGTCTGCCTCTGCCTTCTCCTTCTCTGCTGTGGCCTTCTTGGACTCTGGATCTGCAGGAAATTTTATCTTAGCCTCTCTCGTCAACAGGTTCAACATCCCGGTGACCAGTCTCGCCAGACCCCTCTACATCAATTGTGTAAACAATGAAAGATTGGACTGTACTATACGTTTCCGCACGGAGCCCCTTCTAATGTGCATCGGATCTCATCACGAGAGGATTGAACTGTTGGTCCTCCCCAATTGCACTTCTGAAATCCTTCTTGGACTTCCCTGGCTTCAACTCCATTCCCCAATCCTGGATTGGTCCACTGGGGAGATCAAGAGTTGGGGGCCCTCTTGTTCCAAGGACTGCTTAAAACCGGTTCCCAGTAAACCTTGCCGTGTCCCTGTGCTTCCTCATGTAACCGGTCTCCCTAAGGCCTATATGGACTTTGCGGACGTTTTTTGCAAAAAACAAGCTGAGACTCTACCTCCTCACAGGCCTTATGATTGTCCCATTGACCTCCTCCCGGGCACTACTCCACCCCGGGGCAGAATCTATCCTCTGTCCGCCCCAGAGACTCTTGCCATGTCTGAATACGTCCAAGAAAATTTAAAAAAGGGCTTTATCCGTAAATCCTCCTCTCCTGCCGGAGCCGGATTTTTCTTTGTGTCCAAAAAAGATGGCTCTCTACGTCCTTGCATTGACTACCGCGGTCTTAATAAAATCACGGTTAAGAACCGCTACCCCCTACCCCTCATCTCTGAACTCTTTGATCGTCTCCAAGGTGCCCATATTTTTACCAAACTGGACTTAAGAGGTGCTTATAATCTCATCCGCATCAGAGAGGGGGATGAATGGAAAACGGCATTTAACACCAGAGATGGACACTTTGAGTATCTGGTCATGCCCTTTGGTCTATGCAACGCCCCTGCCGTCTTCCAAGACTTTGTTAATGAAATTTTTCGTGATCTCCTATACTCCTGTGTTGTTGTATATCTGGACGATATCCTGATTTTTTCTGCCAATCTTGAAGAACACCGCCAGCATGTCCGTATGGTTCTTCAGAGACTTCGTGATAATCAACTCTATGCCAAAATAGAGAAATGTCTGTTTGAATGCCAATCTCTTCCTTTTCTAGGATACTTGGTCTCTGGCCAGGGACTACAAATGGACCCAGATAAACTCTCTGCCGTCTTAGATTGGCCACGCCCCTCCGGACTCCGTGCCATCCAACGTTTTTTGGGGTTCGCCAATTATTACAGGCAATTTATTCCACATTTTTCTACCATTGTGGCTCCTATTGTGGCTTTAACAAAAAAAAATGCCGATCCCAAGTCTTGGCCTCCTCAAGCGGAAGACGCCTTTAAACGACTCAAGTCTGCCTTTTCTTCGGCTCCCGTGCTCTCCAGACCTGACCCATCTAAACCCTTCCTATTGGAGGTTGATGCCTCCTCAGTGGGAGCTGGAGCTGTCCTTCTACAAAAAAACTCTTCCGGGCATGCTGTTACTTGTGGTTTTTTTTCCAGGACCTTCTCTCCGGCGGAGAGGAACTACTCCATCGGGGATCGAGAGCTTCTAGCCATTAAATTAGCACTTGAGGAATGGAGGCATCTGCTGGAGGGATCAAGATTTCCAGTTATTATTTACACCGATCACAAGAACCTCTCCTACCTCCAGTCTGCCCAACGGCTGAATCCTCGTCAGGCCAGGTGGTCTCTGTTCTTTGCCCGATTTAATTTTGAAATTCACTTTCGGCCTGCTGATAAGAACATTAGGGCCGATGCTCTCTCTCGTTCCTCAGATGCCTCTGAAATTGAACTCTCTCCTCAACACATCATTCCTCCTGACTGCCTGATTTCCACTTCTCCAGCCTCCATCAGGCAAACTCCTCCAGGAAAGACCTTTGTTTCTCCACGCCAACGCCTTGGGATCCTCAAATGGGGTCACTCCTCCCATCTCGCAGGTCATGCGGGCATCAAGAAATCTGTGCAACTCATCTCTCGCTTCTATTGGTGGCCGACTCTAGAGACTGATGTGGTGGACTTTGTGCGAGCCTGCACTATCTGTGCCCGGGATAAGACTCCTCGCCAGAAGCCCGCTGGTTTTCTTCATCCTCTACCTGTCCCCGAACAACCTTGGTCTCTGATTGGTATGGATTTTATTACTGACTTACCCCCATCCCATGGCAACACTGTTATTTGGGTGGTCGTTGATCGATTCTCCAAAATGGCACATTTCATCCCTCTTCCTGGTCTTCCTTCAGCGCCTCAGTTGGCTAAACAATTTTTTGTACACATTTTTCGTCTTCACGGGTTGCCTACACAGATCGTCTCGGATAGAGGCGTCCAATTTGTGTCTAAATTCTGGAGGGCTCTCTGTAAACAACTCAAGATTAAATTAAATTTTTCTTCTGCATACCATCCTCAATCCAATGGACAAGTAGAGAGAATTAACCAGATCTTGGGTGACTATTTACGACATTTTGTTTCCTCCCGCCAGGATGACTGGGCAGATCTTCTACCTTGGGCCGAATTCTCGTATAATTTCAGAATCTCTGAATCTTCCTCCAAATCTCCGTTTTTCGTGGTGTACGGCCGTCACCCTCTTCCCCCCCTCCCTACCCCCTTGCCCTCTGGTCTGCCCGCTGTGGATGAAATTTCTCGTGATCTTTCCACCATATGGAAAGAGACCCAAAATTCTCTCTTACAGGCTTCTTCTCGCATGAAGAGATTCGCAGATAAGAAAAGAAGAGCTCCTCCCATTTTTTCCCCTGGAGACAAGGTATGGCTCTCCGCTAAATATGTCCGTTTCCGTGTCCCGAGCTATAAGTTGGGACCACGCTATCTTGGTCCTTTTAAAGTTTTGTGTCAAATTAATCCTGTCTCTTACAAACTTCTTCTTCCTCCTTCTCTTCGTATCCCTAATGCCTTTCACGTCTCTCTTCTTAAACCTCTCATCCTCAACCGTTTTTCTCCTAAATCTGTTCCTCCCACTCCTGTTTCCGGCTCCTCGGACATCTTCTCTGTCAAAGAGATTTTGGCCTCTAAAAAGGTCAGGGGAAGAACTTTTTTTTTAGTGGATTGGGAGGGTTGTGGTCCAGAAGAGAGGTCCTGGGAACCTGAGGACAATATCCTGGACAAAAGTCTGATCCTCAGGTTCTCAGGCCCCAAGAAGAGGGGGAGACCCAAGGGGGGGGGTACTGTTACGCCGAGCGCTCCGGGTCCCCGCTCCTCCCCGGAGCGCTCGCTACACTTCCCTCACTGCAGCGCCCCGGTCGGTTCCACGGACCCGGGGCGCTGCGTTACCACCTCCGGCCGGGATGCGATTCGCGATGCGGGTAGCGCCCGCTCGCGATGCGCACCCCGGCTCCCGTACCTTACTCGCTCCCCGTCAGTTCTGTCCCGGCGCGCGCGGCCCCGCTCCCTAGGGCGCGCGCGCGCCGGGTCTTTGCGATTTAAAGGGCCACTGCACCGCTGATTGGTGCAGTGGTTCCAATTAGTGTTTACACCTGTGCACTTCCCTATATCACCTCACTTCCCCTTCACTCCCTCGCCGGATCTTGTTGCCCTAGTGCCAGTGAAAGCGTTCCTTGTGTGTTCCTTGCCTGTGATTCCAGACCTTCTGCCGTTGCCCCTGACTACGATCCTTGCTGCCTGCCCCGACCTTCTGCTACGTCCGACCTTGCTTCTGTCTACTCCCTTGTACCGCGCCTATCTTCAGCAGCCAGAGAGGTTGAGCCGTTGCTAGGGGATACGACCTGGTCACTACCGCCGCAGCAAGACCATCCCGCTTTGCGGCGGGCTCTGGTGAAAACCAGTAGTGACTTAGAACCGATCCTCTAGCACGGTCCACGCCAATCCCTCTCTGGCACAGAGGATCCACCACCTGCCAGCCGGCATCGTGACAGTGTACAATAAAATATCAAACTTGGTCGTAAGGCTGACTGTCATGCAGTAGCACAATTTATTGTTTCAGGTGTCAAGCAACAGTTCAAGATATGTGCCTGACAAGACAGAAAAGTTATTTTAACTGCAACCAATCTTGTAAGTCATGTGCCCAGCATTAGCCAAGAGACTCCTTGTGGTAGGAGATTCTATTAAGCTGCATACCAGTCTTCTCAGGATGGGAACCCTGAGTTGACTGAACAATGAACTCGTTATGTATATGAACTACTGAGCAGTACATGAACTCTAAAGTACTATATTTTGGTTCAGTAAAAATGGTTACGGAGATACACTGAGTAGTTGTGGTTCAAATGTGACATTTCTGTCTTGTATTGTTAATGTTAGTAATAAGTAAAAATGTGTGAAGTTGTTGCACACTAAAAGTTATTGTGTACAGTCATTTATGATGTCTGGTTATCTCTTTACATGGGTTTATCCTAACACGGTCGGGAGGAGCACATTTTACCCCATCACCAGCATCTAGTATAAACAAAAGTAAATAGTATGTATAAGTACACTACAGTACACATAGCCATGTACACAGTTAATGTACACATAGTTCAGTAGACATAAGTCAAGTATACCTCAGTCTTATAAAGTAGTACTGTATCACTCACATTTCACAGACTACTCAAAGTAACATGTTAAGTGTATGTAATGTCATATGTCATCCTGTTCGTGCACAGGAAACTTTCCTGGCCAGTAAGTATTCCTGAAACTAACCTAAAGCACGTAAACAGTAAAAGGTAACATGAATGTCAAAGTGTTATCTGTATCAAATGTCTAGCATAGAAATGTCTAGCATAAACCAAAAATAGTGTTCTGGGGAGATGTGTTTTATGCCAAGGGCCCTAGTAGCCAAGGCATTGGGCAGAGAACCTCCGGCAACCCAATCCGCAACTATAAGTCTAAAGTCATGTCCAGTATATAGTCTAGTCGTGTACAGTATATCAGATGCATAGTATATCACATGCATAGTCAAAAATGTCATGTTCTGTTTAGTAAACAGTTATGCAAGTCTATAAATGCATAGTCAAAAGTGTCAGTTGTGTATAGTTAACTATAATATGCATAGTCCAGCTATAACATGCATAGTCCAATCATAAAATGCATAGTCCAGTTATAAAGTGCATAGTGAAGGCCGTTACAAGTAAAGAAAATGGATATGTACCAGTTATATATAACCACCAATCCTGGTTACAATCTTGTTAAACACAAGAAAAGAGCATTATTATACAAAGACTCAAATGTTTTTAGTTATTTTATCAGCCTGAAATGGACGTTTGTGCATAAAATGCCTCAGGACTGCATCTGGCCCCACGGCCACTTCATTCCTCAAGCCTGACAGAACCTTACGTCGAGGATGACTAGTGTTAAGCGAGGGGGTTTGTAATGTCCCAGTACAGGTACAGTACTTTATCACTAGGCCTCAGGGCAACCAGTCTTTCAGTATGTGCAGGTCTCCGTTCTGGGAATTTTACTTCTCACCTTAACCCAACAAAGACTCCTAAATTCTAACAGTCCCTCACTCTTATCCATAAAAGGCTTTTCGCTCAGGAACGACACTTGAGCCTACTTGTGCACCACTAATCAGCATTGCTTTTCCTGGTCTCTCACTTTAGTTCACCTACAGTGTCACATCAGACCACACTGCACCAGGCCCGGACTTACCATCTGCTTAATCAGACAGATTCCTGGTGGGCCAGTCTTCCAAAGTTCACAGCTGGTCCTTAGACCAGTGCTGGGCCACCCACCCAGATCAGCACACAAGTTCCTGGTATTGGGACCTTGTGATTTTATTTATTTACAGTTTTTCATGCTCCTTACATTTCAGTAGCATAGTAACATAGTAACACAGTTCATAAGGTTGAAAAAAGACCAGAGTCCATCAAGTTCAACCTATAACCCTAATGAGTCCCTACCGAGTTGAGTTGATCCAGAGGAAGGCAAAACAAAGCTCATACTAGAGGTAAAAATTCCTTCCTGACTCCAAATATGGCAGTCAGAATAAATCCCTGGATCAACGTTCTGTCCCTATAAATCTAGTATACATAACCAGTGATGTTATTATTCTCCAAAAATGCATCCAGACCCTTTTTGAACTCTTTTACAGAGTTCACCATGGCCACCTCCTTAGGCAGAGAATTCCACAGTCTCACTGCTCTTACAGTAAAGAACCCCCGTCTTTGCTGGTGTAGAAACCTCTTTCCTTTAGAAACGTCTTTCCTCTAGATGTAGAAGATGCCCCCTTGTTAAAGATACAGTCCTGGGTATAAATAGATCATGGGAATTATCTCTGTACGGTCCCCTGATATATTTATACATAGTTATTAGGTCTCCCATAAGCCTTCTTTTTATAAACTAAATAACCTTAATTCTGATATTCTTTCTGGGTACTGTAGTCCTCCCATTCCCTGTCTTGGAACCCTCTCCAGCTCCCCTATATCTTTCTTGTACACTGGTGCCCAGTACTGTACACAGTATTCTATGTGTGGTCTAACTAGTGATTTGTACAGTGGTAGAATTATTTTCTTGTCATGGGCCTCTATTCTCCTATTGATGCACCCCATGATTTTATTTGCCTTGGCAGCAGCTGCTCGACACTGGTCACTACAGGTAAATTTACTGTAAACTAAGACTCCCAAGTCCTTTTCCAAGTCAGTCGTCCCAAGTGTTCTCCCATTTAATACATAATCCCAGCCCAGATTTTTCTTCCCCATGTGCATTGCCTTACATTTATCAGTGTTGAACCTCATCTGCCTCTTCCCAGCCCAAACTTTCAACCTATCCAGAACCATTTGTAACAGTGCACTGTCCTCTATTGTGTTTACCGTTTTACAGAGTTTAGTATCATCTGCAAAGATTCCTACTTTACTATTCAACCCCTCTACAAGGTCATTAATGAATATATTAAATAGGACAGGACCCAAGACGGACCCCTGTGGTACCCCACTAGTAACAGTCACCCAATCAGAATAAGTACCATTAATAACCACCCTCTCTTTCCTATCACTTAGCCAATTATATTTTGTTATATTCCAGCTACTTGCTAGTAAATGCTTCCAGGTTAAGAAGACTATATATGCTGAAACAGAAGAGGTAATATATCTAGAAAAACATAGGATCCTTGTCAGGAAGGCAAGTTTCTTCAAGTATCTATACCATTAGCACCAGCGTGAAAGTTTAATACAAATCCTCTTAGGAATAATGTAATTTCTAAAAGGCAGGAGGTTGGCATTTCATTCAATTTACTCTGAATCCTTTAAGGAAATAATAAACAGTAGGTTAAGTGGTAAAAGATATATTAATCTAGTTACTGGAGATAAAATCAAATTTTATAATCCATCTCTCAGTAAGTCGACATAGTGTATCTAGACAGCGGAATCTAATAGAGGAAGTAGAATATATGAGTGACAAGCTAGAGTAAAACCTATTATAATAACAGATAAATTCAATTCAAGGGCCTATTACACATTACAATTAGGGATGAGTGAATCGAATCTGACTAATCCGAATTCGTGACGAATTTCATGAAAAATTCACTTTGCAATGAATCCGAATATCGCCGCGATTTGATCACACAAATCACTTCATTAAACTCCATTTATTGTGGTCCAGGGCATCTAAGATGGTGGCTCCACATGTCAGGATACGGGGCAAGGAACTCTGGAAAGGCGGGAAGACAGGTAAGCGGGAAAACCCTGAATCACATGCAGCATTCAGCCTATCAGCAGCCAGCCACCCCTGTGATGTCACAGCCCTATATAATCAGCAGCCATCTAGCGGCCAGTCACTTCAGCATTTTATTGCAGAGAGAGAGAGAGGGGGACAGGGAGCAGTGTGTTGCACAGAAAAGCATTGATAGAGAAGGGAGAGAGATTCAGAGAGAAAGTGCAATTTTGGGTGTACTACACAACAACTGTGTGCTGCAGCACTGGTGTGTACAAAAACTGAAAAGCTAATAGTAGTCAACCAGTAAAGGTGAGCAGAGCACTGAAAGCCATAATCACCTGCTACTAGTGCATAATACTGTTGTGTCCTCTATTAAGTGTAACCTGTGCTTACATAGGTGGTGTATGATTTTTATCCTGTTAAAGTCTTAAGGGCCTAGTCACTGTGAAAAGCCAGCCAAAAGTACACACCTGCTGCTGTTCTAGACAAAAAGAGGGAGATTCATTTAGGGATTTAAGCAGCTTTTTTTTTTGCTTATAAAGTTGCACAAAAAGTTGCCCTTGCACCTTTTGTGGGTAAGGAAAAAAAAAACAATCTGCCCTACCTAAGCAATTTTCAGTTTTTACTTTGCAGTAATCCAGGATTTATCATTGCAAAAGTCGCACATAAGAAACAAAAAAGTCGCAAACCCCCTTAAAAAAATCGCAAGTGTAAGCAAGGTCAGATCTGGCTTTCAAACTTGCCTATGATAGCATCTTCACAAAATCGCACGTGAGACTTTTTGTGCAACTTTTTTGCACAGCTCCGCTCCCCGGCACCCACTCACATCTACCACTTGCCTGCAAGGTGTTGGGACTACAACTCCCAGCATGTCCTCACTGTAAGGGCATGCTGGGAATTGTAGTCCTGCAATAGCTAGCGGGTGGGTGGCAGATGTGGGCCGGTGATCGGGAAGCAAAGCTGTGCAAAAAGTCCCACAAAGTCGCAGGTGAGACTTTCTGTGCGACTTTTTTTTCTTTCATTTCCACAGGCACAGTGGAACAAGCGGGTAGGAGATGTACAGGAGGGTGACAAGCTTGTCACCTGCCCGCACATCTCCCACCCACGCAACACTACCACAACTCCCAACATGTCCTTAATGCTGGGAATTGTAGTTGTGCGGCACGGGGGAGTGTGTTAGATGGGTGGGAGGATGACAAGCTTGTCATCCGCCCGCGCCGCATGACTACAACTCCTAGCATGTTCTTACTGAAAGGGCATGCTGGGAGTTGTAGTTATGCAGTGGGGGCAGTTTATAAGCTCGTCACCCACTTGCACATCTCCCCCCAGCCCTGCTGCATGACTACAACTTCCATTATGTCCTTACTGTAAGGGCATGCTGGGAGTTGTAGTCATGGGGTGCGGTGCGGGCGGGAAATGTGTGGGTGGGTTACAATAAATGTACTAACCTATTTTCCTTGTTTTTTTTCCTTCTTATTTCAGATCTATGTATCCTGTGGACTAAGACGATGAGCAGTGTTTTATTTTTTTATGTTAATAAAATGGTTAACAAGGGCTTGTGAGGGTGTGTTTTTTGGAATAAAAGTTTTTTAAATGTTCTTTTTATTTTTTTTTTAAATATTTACTTTACAGGCTTAGCACTGGAAGCTGTCCTATAGATGGAATCCATTACTAAGCCAGGGCTTAGCGTAAGCACCAAAAACAGCTAGCGATAACCTCATTTTTACCCTGTAACCCACCACCACAGGGACCCATCCGAAATGAGGCCACCTCCGCGTGGTAGATAGGGGACACGTTTTGATCAAAAAGTGCGCTAAAAGCCTCCATTTTTGGACCAAGAGTTCTGCTGCAACCTTCTTTTTTGTATACTCTGTATTTGCCACAGCAGCGTGCACCCGTGTATTCGGTAGTTGTGCTGGCTATTTTTCTTTTTGTTGTGCAATTTAGGGGGAGTGGCGCCCTCTCTAGCTGTGCACCCCTCCCTGTTTCACAAGAGGTTTTCTAAATTGATAGTGGATCCAGCATGTCACCCAGTCAGAGGCCATATGCCCAGCAGAGGTGAGTGAAATGAGTGTTAGGGTCCCATCCAAAATAAGGCCACCTCCGCTAGGTGGTTTGGGGACACGTTTTGATCATTTTGTTGATCAAGAGTGCAGCTGCAACCTTCTTTTTTTGTACATCTAGGCCCTGGAGTGCCATTTTTGATGCTCCAGGCCTGTTGGTACTTGCTCTTGCTGACATGCCAGCTGTTTTTGGGGCTAAAGCTAAGCCCCGGCTTAGTAACGGACTCCGTCTATAAGACTGCTTCCACTACTAAGCCTGTAAAGTAAATAAAAAAAACACATTTAAAAAACTTTTATTCCAAAAAAACCTCCCCCACAAGCCCTCATTACAAAATATTGTTAATATTAACCCCTTAAGGACACAGACCATTTTGACATTAAGGACGCAGCCGTTTTTTGCAAACCTGACCTCTTTCACTTAAAGCACTAATAACTTGTTACGGCGAGCGCTCCGGGTCCCTGCTCCTCCCCGGAGCGCTCGCGGCGTTCTCTCTGCAGCGCCCCGGTCAGACCCGCTGACCGGGAGCACTGCACTGACATTCACGATGGGGATGCGATTCGCACAGCGGGACGCGCCCGCTCGTGAATCGCATCCCAAGCCACTTACCCGTCCCGGTCCCCAGCTGTCATGTTCTGGCGCGCGCGGCTCCGCTCTCTAGGGCGCGCGTGCGCCAGCTCTCTAAGATTTAATGGGCCAGTGCACCAGTGATTGGTGCCTGGCACAATCAGTCTAATTAGCCTCCACCTGCTCCCTGTCTATATGACCTCACTTACCCTTCCCTTCCTTGCCGGATCTTGTTGCCTTGTGCCAGAGAAAGCGTTTAGTGTTGTCCAAAGCCTGTGTTCCAGACCTTCTGCTATTGCTATTGACTACGAACCTTGCCGCTTGCCCCGACCTTCTGCTACGTCTGACCTTGCCTCTGCCTAGTCCTTCTGTCCCACGCCTTCTCAGCAGTCAGCGAGGTTGAGCCGTTGCCGGTGGATACGACCTTGTTGCTACCACCGCAGCAAGACCATCCCGCTTTGCAACCTAGAACCGGTCCACCGACACGGTCCACACCAATCCCTCGCTGACACAGAGGATCCACATCCAGCTA
The DNA here is from genome assembly GCF_029499605.1 of Hyla sarda. Lineage (NCBI taxonomy): Eukaryota > Metazoa > Chordata > Amphibia > Anura > Hylidae > Hyla > Hyla sarda. Next base: position 88,118,643 of record NC_079189.1, read on the forward strand.
GCCGAATCCTAACATAACTCTTGGATGCTTTAACTTATGAATTTGATTCCAATAATGCTATTTCGTGACATATTCTACTTTATGTTAGTGGTAAATTTTCAGCTATACTTGCATAATTTCTTGGTGAAAAATTTCAAAATTTCATGAAAAATTTAAAAATGTTGCATTTCTTTTACCTTTGAAACTCTCTGCTTGTAAGGAAAATGGACATACCAAATACATTATATATTGATTCACATACCCAATATGTCTACTTTATGTTGGCACCATAAAGTTTATTTTTTTTAACTTTTTGAAGACATTAAAGGGCTTCAAAGTTTGGCAGCAATTTTCCAGTTTTTCACGAAAAAATTCTAAATCAGAATTTTTCAGCAACCAGTTAAGTTTGAAGTTGATTTGAGAGACCTTTCTGTGAGAAATACCCAATAAATTACCCCATTATATAAACTACACCCCTCAAAGTATTCAAAATGATATTCAGAAAGTTTGTTAACCCTTTAGGTGTTTCACAGGAAAAGCAGCAAAGTGAAGGAGAGAATTCAAAATCTTCAAATTTTACACTAACATGTTCTTGTAAACCCATTTTTTGAATTTTTACAAAGGGTAAAGGTAGAAAAAGCACCCCAAAATTTGTAACCCAATTTCTCTCGAGTAAGGAGATACCTCATATGTGGATGTAAAGTGCTCTGCGGGTCCACTAGAGGGCTCAGAAAGGAAAGAGCTACAATGAGATTGTGGAGAGCAAATTTAGCTGAAATGGCTTTTTGGGGGCTATATTGCATTTAGGAAGCCCCCATGGTGCCAGAACAGCAAAAAAAAAAACACATGGCATACTATTTTGGAAACAACAACCCCCAAGGAACCATAACCAGGGGTCCAGTGAGCCTTAACACCTCACAGGTGTTTGACGACTTTTCGTTAAAGTGGGAGGTGTAAATGCAAAAAAAATTTATTTCCATTAACCCCTTAACCCCTTCAGGACGGAGCCCATTTTGGCCTTAAGGACCGGAGCGTTTTTTGCACATCTGACCACTGTCACTTTAAACATTAATAACTCTGGGATGCTTTTAGTTATCATTCTGATTCCGAGATTGTTTTTTCGTGACATATTCTACTTTAACATAGTGGTAAATTTTTGTCGATACTTGCATCCTTTCTTGGTGAAAAATCCGTAAATTTGATGAAAAATTTGAAAATTTATCATTTTTCTAACTTTGAAGCTCTCTGCTTGTAAGGAAAATGGATATTACGAATACATTTTTTTTTGGTTCACATATACAATATGTCTACTTTATGTTTGCATCATAAAATTGACGTGTTTTTACTTTTGGAAGACATCAGAGGGCTTCAACGGTCAGCAGCAATTTTCCGATTTTTCACAAAATTTTCAAACTCAGTATTTTTCAGGGACCAGTTCAGGTTTGAAGTGGATTTGAAGGGTCTTCATATTAGAAATACCCCATAAATGACCCCATTATAAAAACTACACCCCCCAAAGTATTCAAAATGACATTCAGTCAGCGTTTTAACCCTTTGGGTGTTTCACACGAATAGCAGCAAAGTGAAGGAGAAAATTCACAATCTTCATTTTTTACACTCACATGTTCTTGTAGACCCAATTTTTGAATTTTTACAAGGGGTAAAAGGACAAAATTTTTACTTGTATTTGTAGCCCAATTTCTCTCGAGTAAGCACATACCTCATATGTCTATGTAAAGTGTTCGGCGGGCGCAGTAGAGGGCTCAGAAGGGAAGGAGCGACAAGGGGATTTTGGAGAGTACGTTTTTCTGAAATGGTTTTTGGGGGGCATGTTACCTTTAGGAAGCCCTTATGGTGCCAGAACAGCAAAAAAAAACCACATGGCATACCATTTTGGAAACTAGACCCCTCGGGGAATGTAACATGGGATAAAGTGAACCTTAATACCCCACAGGTGTTTCACCACTTTTGCAAATGTAAAAAAAAAAAAAAAAAATTTTACCTAAAATGCTTGTTTTCCCAAAAATTTTTTATTTTTAAAAAGGGTAATAGCAGAAAATACCCCTAAAAATTTGAAGCCCAATTTCTCCCGATTCAGAAAACACCCCATATGGGGGTGAAAAGTGCTCTGCTGGCGCACTACAGGTCTCAGAAGAGAAGGAGTCACATTTGGCTTTTTGAACGCAAATTTTTCTCTGGGGGCATGCCGCATTTAGGAAGCCCCTATGGTGCCAGGACAGCAAAAAAAACCCCACATGGCATACCATTTTGGAAACTAGACCCCTCGGGGAACGTAACAAGGGGTTAAGTGAACCTTTATACCCCACAGGTGTTTCACGACTTTTGCATATGTAAAAAAAAAAAATTTTTTTTTACCTAAAATGCTTGTTTTCCCAAAAATTTTACATTTTTAAAAAGGGTAAAAGCAGAAAATACCCCCCAAAATTTGTAACACAATTTCTCCCGAGTACGGCGATACCCCATATGTGACCCTAAACTGTTGCCTTGAAATACGACAGGGCTCCAAAGTGAGAGCGCCATGCGCATTTGAGGCCTAAATTAGGGATTGCATAGGGGTGGACATAGGGGTATTCTACGCCAGTGATTCCCAAACAGGGTGCCTCCAGCTGTTGCAAAACTCCCAGCATGCCTGGACAGTCAACGGCTGTCCGACAATACTGGGAGTTGTTTTGCAACAGCTGGAGGCTCCGTTCTGGAAACAGTGGCGTACCAGACGTTTTTCATTTTTATTGGGGAGGGGAGGGGGGCTGTGTAGGGGTATGTGTATATGTAGTGTTTTTTACTTTATATTTTATTTTTTGTGTTAGGGTAGTGTAGTGTTTTTAGGGTACAGTCACACGGGCGGGGGTTCACAGTAGTTTCTCGCTGGCAATTTGAGCTGCAGCAGAAAGTTTGCGGCAGCTCAAATTTGCAGCCAGATACTTACTGTAATCCTCCGCCCATGTGAGTGTACCCTGTACATTCATATTGGGGGGGGGGGGGGGACATCCAGCTGTTGCATAACTACAACTCCCAGCATGCCCGTTGGCTGTCGGTGACTGCTGAGAGTTGCAGTTTTGCAACAACTGTAGGCACACTGGTTATGTATCACTGAGTTTGTGACCTAACTCAGTGTTTCACAACCAGTGTGCCTCCAGCTGTTGCAAAACTACAACTCCCAGCATGTACGGTGCATGGTGTACGGTGACTGCTGAGAGTTGTAGTTTGCAACAGCTGGAGGCACACCGGTCGTGAAACACTGAGTTAGGTAAAAAAAAACTCTGAGTTTCACAACCAGTGTGCCTTCAGCTGTTGCAAAACTACAACTCTCAGCAGTCACCGACAGCCAACGGGCATGCTGGGAGTTGTAGTTATGCAACCAGCAGATGCACCACTACAACTCCCAGCATGCACTTTAGCTGTTTGTGCAAGCTGGGAGTTGTAGTTAGACAACAGCTGAAGGTACACTTTTCCATAGAAAGAATGTGCCTCCAGCTGTTGCAAAACCATAAGTCCCAGCATGCCCATAAGGGAATGCTGGGAGTTGTGGTGGTCTGCCTCCTGCTGTTGCATAACTACAGCTCCCAGCATGCCCTTTTTGCATGCTGGGAGCTGTTGCTAAGCAACAGCAGGAGGCTGTCACTCACCTCCAACGATCCAGCCGCACAGGTCAGTCCCTCGTCGTCTCCGCCGCCGCCGCTGCTCCTGGGGCCCCGATCCCAACAGGGGCGCCGGGGATCGGGGTCCCCAGCACCCGGGGTGCACGTCCCGCACCCGCTCACGTCCTCCGGAAGAGGGGCGGAGCGGGTGCGGGAGTGACACCCGCAGCAGGCGCCCTGATTGGTCGGCCGGTAATCCGGCCGACGAATCAGGGCGATCGTGAGGTGGCACCAGTGCCACCTCACCCCTGCAGGCTCTGGCTGTTCGGGGCCGTCAGAGACGGCCCCGAACAGCCAGTAATTCCGGGTCATCGGGTCACTGGAGACCCGATTGACCCGGAATCGCCGCAGATCGCTGGACTGAATTGTCCAGCGATCTGCGGCGATCGCCGACATGGGGGGGGCATAATGACCCCCCTGGGCGATATGCCGGGATGCCTGCTGAACGATTTCAGCAGGCATCCGGCTCCGGTCCCCAACCGGCTAGCGGTGGGGGCCGGAATTCCCACGGGCGTATGGATACGCCCTCGGTCCTTAAGGACTCGGGATTCAGGGCGTATCCATACGCCCTATGTCCTGAAGAGGTTAAGGACTCAGCCCATTTTGGCCTTAAGGACTCAGACAATTTAATTTTTACGTTTTCTTTTTTTCCTCCTCGCCTTCTAAAAATCATAACTCTTTTATATTTTCATCCACAGACTAGTATGAGGGCTTGTTTTTTGCGCGACCAGTTGTCCTTTGTAATGACATCACTCATTATATCATAAAATGTATGGCGCAACCAAAAAACACTATTTTTGTGGGGATATTAAAACGAAAAACGCAATTTTGCTAATTTTGGAAGGTTTTGTTTTCACGCCGTACAATTTATGGTAAAAATGACATGTGTTCTTTATTCTGAGGGTCAATACGATTAAAATGATACCCATTATTATATACTTTTATATTATTGTTGCGCTTAAAAAAAAATCACAAACTTTTTAACCAAATTAGTACGTTTATAATCCCTTTATTTTGATGACCTCTAACTTTTTTATTTTTCCGTAGAAGTGGTGGTATGGGGGCTCATTTTTTGCGCCATGATCTGTACTTTTTTTTGATACCACATTTGCATATAAAAAACTTTTAATACATTTTTTATAATTGTTTTTTTAAATAAAATGTATTAAAAAAGTAGGAATTTTGGACTTTTTTAAATTTTTTTCGTTCACGCCATTCTCCGTACGGGATCATTAACATTTTATTTTAATAGTTCGGACATTTACGCACGCGGCGATACCAAATATGTCTATAAAAAATGTTTTTTACGCTTTTTGGGGGTAAAATAGGAAAAAACGGACGTTTTACTTTTTTATTGGGGGAGGGGATTTTTCACTTTTTTTTTACTTTTACTTTTACATTTTTTTTACATTTTTTTTACACTTGAATAGTCCCCATAGGGGACTATTCATAGCACTACCATGATTGCTAATACTGATCTGTTCTATGTATAGGACATAGAACAGATCAGTATTATCGGTCATCTCCTGCTCTGGTCTGCTCGATCACAGACCAGAGCAGGAGACGCCGGGAGCCGCACGGAGGAAGGAGAGGGGACCTCCGTGAGGTGTTATGAATGATCGGATCCCCGCAGCAGCGCTGCGGGCGATCCGATCGTTCATTTAAATCACGAACTGCCGCAGATGCCGGGATCTGTATTGATCCCGGAACCTGAGGGGTTAATGGCGGACGCCCGCGAGATCGCGGGCGTCGGCCATTGCCGGCGGGTCCCTGGCTGCGATCAGCAGCCGGGATCAGCCGCGCATGACACGGGCATCGCTCCGATGCCCGCGGTTATGCTTAGGACGTAAATGTACGTCCTGGTGTGTTAAGTACCACCTCACCAGGACGTACATTTACGTCCTGCGTCCTTAAGGGGTTAAAATGCAGTTTTTTCCCCAAATTTACAACTTTTACAAGGGGTAATAAGAGAAAATGCCCCCCAACATTTGTAACCCCATTTCTTCTGAGTATGGAAATACCTCATGTGTGGACGTAAAGCAATCTGCGGGCAAACTACAATTCTCAGAAAAGAATGAGCCACATTTGGTTTTTGAAAGGCAAATTTTGCTGATATGGCTTTTGGGGAGCATGTCACATTTAGGAAGCCCCTATGGTGCCAGGACAGCAAAAACAAACAAAAAAAAAACACATTGCATACTATTTTGTAAACTACACCCCTCAAGGCACGTAACAAGGGGTACAGGGAGCCTTAACACCCCACAGATGTTTGACAAATTTTAACTAAATTTGAACATGAAAATGAAAATGCTGGTGTCACCCCAAAGTTTTAATTTTTATGAGGGGTAATAGGAGAAAAAGCCCCCAAAATTTGTAACACTATTTCTTCTGAGTATGGAAATACCCCTCATATGGATGTAAACTGCTCTACGGGCGAACTACAATGCTCAGAAGAGAAGGAGCGCCATTGGGCTTTTGAAGAGAGAATTTGGTTGGAATAGAAGTCGGGGGCCATGTGTGTTTACAAAGCACCCATGGTGCCTTAACAGTGTAAGCCCCTCATGTGACCCAATTTTGGAAACTACACGACTCACGGAATGTAATAAGGGGTGCAATAAGCATTCACACCCCACTGGCGTTTGACTGATCATTGGAACAGTGAGCTGTGCAAGTGAAAATTAAAATTTTTCATTTTCACGGACCACTGTTCTAAAAATCTGTCAGACACCTGTGCGGTGTAAATGCTCACTGCACCCCTTGATACATTCAATGAGAGGTGTAGTTTCCAAAATGGGGTCACATGTGGGGGTGTCCATTGTTCTGGCACCATGGGGGTAAATGAATATGGCCTTCAATTCCAGCCAAATTATCTCTCCAAAAGCCCAATGGTGCTCATTCTCTTCTGAGCCCTGTATTTCACTCGCACAGCACTTTACATACACATTTGGGGTATTTCCTTATTTTGGGGGGCTTTCCAAATTTTGGGGGGCTTTTTTTTACTATTACCCCTTGTGAAAATGAAAACTTTGGGGTAACACCAGCATTTTAGTGAAAAAGATTTAATTTTTAATTTTCATGTCCAAATTTAATGAAAATTTGTCAAACACCTGTGGAGTGTTAAGGCTCACAACACCCCTTGTTAGGTTCCATGAGGGGTGTAATTTCCAAAATGGGGGCACATGTGGGTGTTTTTTTTTTTTTTGCGTTTATGTCAGAACTACTGTAAAATCAGCCACCCCTGTGCAAATCACCAATTTATGCCTCAAACGTAAATGGTGCGCTCTCACTTCCGTACTCAGGAGAAATTGTGTTACAAATTTTGGGGGTCTTGTTTTCCTTTTTCCTCTTGTGAAAATGAAAAGTATGGGGCAACACCAGCATGTTAGTGCAAAAAATGTACTGTTTTTACACTAACATGCTGGTGTAGCCCCCAATTTTTCATTTTCATAAGGGGTAAAAGGAGGAAAAGGCCAACAAAATTTGTAACACAATTTCTCCCAAGTACGAAAATATCCTATATATGGCCCTAAACTGTTGCTGTGAAATGCGACAGGGCTATGCAAGAGTTACTCTTGCCTCCACCACCAAAAATACCCTATGCCAGTGTTTTCCAAATAAGGTGCCTACAGCTGTTGCAAAACTCCCAGCATGCCTGGACAGTCAATGGTCGTCCGGCAATTCCGGGAGTTGACTTTTTGCAACAGCTAGAGGCTCTGTTTTGGAAACACATATTTATTGGGGGGGGGGGGGGGGGGTAATTGTGTAAGGGTGTATATGTAGTGTTTTACTTTTTATTTTGTGGTAATGTAGTGTAGTTAGTGTTTTTAGGGTACATTCACACAGGCGGAGGTTTATAGTGAGTTTCCCGCTGGGAGTTTGAGATGCGGTCTAAATTTGCCACAGCTTAAACTTGCATTGGGAAACTCACCATAAAGCCCTGCCCATGTGAATGTACCCTGTACACTCACAATGTGGGGGGGGGGAGGGAGTGTTGAGGGAGCAAACCTCAAGCTGTTGCTAAACTACAACTCTAAACATCAACTGAAATGCTGGGAGTTGCAGTTTTGCTACAGCTGGAGGCACACTGGTGGGAAAATACTGAATTAGGTAACAGACTAACTCAGTGTTTACCCACCAGTGCGCCTCCAGCTGTTCCAAAACTACAACTCCCAGCATGTACTGACACCCGCTTGTTGCCGGGCATGCTAGTAGTTTTGCAAGATTTGGAAGGCCACAGTTTAGAGACCGCTGCACAGTGATTTCCAAACTGTGGTCCTCCAGATTTTGCAAAACTACAACTCCCAGCATGCCCAGACAGCAAATGGCTGTCTTCGTAGCCCACAGGTTAGATGGATCTGAAATTAAAAGAAAAAAATTATGGGTTAGTACATTTAAGAGGAAAAAAGTGGTAAAAAAATGTAATGAACACACATGCATTATTTTTTGTGAATGTGTTCTAAGAAAATGGTATTCCAAAGGGATTTTATTGGTCTTTGCTTATGTGACCCAAATTTATCAACCTCCTGTGATAGTATGATAAATATGACACACCTAAGCAAACCCAATGCAAAAAGAAAAAAAATGCCTACGGAACTCGCTTACCAAAGCAAACAATGATAAATGTCCTTGATACTGTTTTAAGTGTAGTGGAGCATATTGTACTCCCCTTATAAGTGCATATTACGTATGTACATCTATTTGGTGTACCATTTTGTTCCTGTTATAGTCCTAAGGGCCTAGATAATGTAGAAGGCCAGCCAAAAGTACACACCTGCTGCTGTTCTAGACAAATACTGTTTTAGGGTATGTTCTCACTTTGCGTGTATTCAGCGTATATCACGCTACGCAAAATCTGCAAAAGTAGCGGGAAATATGCTGCGTATCCCTCGCTCACTATTTACACAGGGCTTTCTGGCGGCAGCCCTATGTGTGCAGTGAGTTTTGGAGGCAGGGTGTGTGTAGGCGTGACTGTGACATGCGGCTCCGCCTCCAAAACTCACTACACACATAGGGCTGCCGCCGGAAAGCCCTGTGTGAATGGTGAGCGAGGGATATGCAGCGTAATTTTTGCTGCTTCTGCAGATTTTGTGCAGCGTGAAATACGCTGCGTATACGCCAAATGGGAACGTGCCCTGAAGCGTAGGGGAGCATATTCCCCTCCCCTCATAAGTGCATACCACGTACGTTCATCTACGTGGTGTACCATTTTGTTTCTGTTAACCCCTTCCCTCTTTGGCAATTTTTCATTTTAGCACTTTTGTTTTTTCCTCCTCCCCTTCTAGAAATCATAACAGTTTACATTTTCCACTTAAAAATCCATATGAGGGCTTGTTCTTTGCGCCAACAATTTTACTTTGTAATACCATTATTATTTTCACTACAAAATATAGTAGTGGCTTCTGTTTCTACGCAGTGCAGTTTTCGGTAAAAATTGCACCTTATATTTATTTTGAAGGTCAATACGGTTGCAAGGATACCCATTTTCTATAGGTTAGATTTTATTTTACTACAAAAAAAAATTACTACATGCACCAAAATTAATACGCTGAAAAATGTCCTCTTCTGACCCCTATAACTTTTTTAAGGGGCGGAATGAGGGCTAATTTTTTTCACTGTGATCTGAAGTTTTTATCTGTACCGTTTTTGTTTTGATAACTTTTAATTAATTTTTTTATGGCAAAAAATAAGTTATTTTGGACTTTTGAATTTTTTCCGTGTACGCCATTGACCGTGCACTTTAATTAACTATATAGTTTTATAGGTAGAACATTTACGCATGCAGCGATACCATATATGAATATGCTTATTTTTATTTACACGGTTTGTTTTTTATGGGAAAAGGGGGGTGATTCAAAATGTTATTATCATATTTATTAAAACATTATTTATCGTATTTATCGGCGTATAACACGCACTTTTAAAACTTAAATTTAAGGCAAAAAGCCTGCCTGCGTATTATACGACGATAAATCTTCTGGTCACTGAGTTAAAGCGTGCGCAGCAGCGGCTGCTTGTTAAGTATTAGCAGCACGGTCGCGGCCACTTTAAATCAGTGACCAGCGGCGTCTCCTCCCCGCTGTGGAAAACTGTCACTTGTTTTCTCCCGCACTATCCACAGGTACTGGTGGATAGTGCGGGAGACGCTGAATAAAATGAGCCCTACCTTGTCCGGATCTGCGCCGCCATTCTCCCGCAATCTGTAGAAATCTTCCTGTAACTGGCACTGGCGAGGCATCAGCGCTTAACTGGCACTGACTTCAGCGCCACATATGAATATTCATCCCCCTCCCTCCAGTTCTCCCTCTCTTTGCCGCTCCTAACTGGAGGGAGGGGGGATGAATATTCATAAGCGGTGCTGACGTCAGTGCCAGTTAAGCTCCAAAGCCCTGCCCGTGCCAGTTACAGGAAGATTTCAACAGATTGTGGGAGAATGGCGGTGTGGATAGTGCGGGAGAGAACAAGTGACAGTTTTACTTTACATTTTTCTAGCCTCCCCCCTCCCTCATCATTCCTCCTTTTCCATTCTTTTTATATCTTTTTTTTTATTTTCCTTACCTGGCTGCGCTTCGGCTGTCTTGCGGGCTGCGGTCAGTGAAGCAGATGAATGACGTCCTCTCCCGGCTTCTCTGCGCGGCATCTGTGACGTTGCTTTTCATTTCCTGTAGTCGCCGAACTCTGACTCGCGGCGGTTGCAGGAAATGAAAAGTGAAATCCCTGATGCTGTGCAGGGAAGCTGGGAGAGGACGTCACTCATCTGCTTCACTGACCACACAGCCCGCAAGACAGCCAAATCGCAGCCAGGTAAGGAAAATTTAAAAAACTATGAAGAGCAGGGGAAAAGGGGGAATGATTAGGGAGGGGAAGAATAGCACATAGGAGGAACATGATAGGGGGATGATGAGACAGTTTGGGGGGATGATGAGACAGGGGGAAATGATGAGGGAGGGGGAAATGATGGAGGATGATGAGACAGGTTGGGGGGATGATGAGACAGGGGGAAATGATGGTGGGGGGAGGCACTAAAGGCTCAATGTCTGTATGGCTAGTGGTGGTCTATGACAGGGTAAAATGATGTGACATGGGGGAATGATGAGACATGGGGGGTGGTGATGAGAGGGATAAATATGGCACAGGGACTGATAAAAGGGAAGGAATGATGTGGCACTGGAGGGGACGGGACCAAACTGAGGTGCAGAAGAAAACAAAGTTGAGGGGATGATGTGGCATTCAGTCCAAGTCATTTATTTAAAATTTTATTTTTTTAACTTAAATTTCCCTGTTAAAATGGGGGTGCATGTTATACGCCAGTGCGTGTTATACACCGATAAATACGGTACTTTTTTTTTTGTTATAGGGGACTTTAACATTGCACACACTGATTTCCTACACTGATCACTGTCATGCAATAGCATGGCATTGGTCAGTGTTATCACCACTCGACTGCTCCTGCCTTGATCTCAGGCACCGAGCAGTCATTCGGCGATTGGACAGCGAGGAGGCAGGTAGGGATCCTCCTTGCATCCTGCAAGCTGTTCCGGACACCGTGATTTCACCGCGGCGGTCCCGAACAGCACCACTGAGCTAACCGGCAATGTTTACTTTCATTATAGGGTTAATGCCAGACATCAGCCCGATCGGCAATGTCTGGTATTAGCCGTGGGTCCAGGTTGCCTATAGCAACTGGGACACACCGGGTATGATGCGTGCTCACCTGCTGAGTGCACGTCACACCTCGGGAGCCACTGATGGATGTTAATGAACCTCCATTTGCGGCAAGGGATTATAGTCTTAAGGGCCTAGTTACTGTGAAAGGCCAGCCAAAAGTACACTCCTGCTGCTGTTCTAGACAAATGCTGTTTTAAGTGTAGTGGAGTGTATTGCACTCTCCTCATAAGTGCATACCACGTACGTACATCTACGTGGTGTACAATTTTGTTCCTGTTATAGTCCTAAGTGTCTAGTTACTGTGGAAAGGCCAGCCAAAAGTACACACCGGCTGCTTTTCTAAACAAATACTGTTTTAAGTGTAGTGGAACATATTGTATTCCCCTTATAAGTGCATACCACGTAGGTACATCTACGTGGTGTAACGTTTTGTTCCTATCATATTCCTGAGGGCCTAGCTACTGTGAAAGGCCAGCCAAAAGTACACAACTGCTGCTGTTCTAGACAAATGCTGTTTTAAACGTAGTGGAGCGTATTGTACTCCCCTCATAAGTGCATATCACGTTCATACATCTACATGGTGTACCATTTTGTTCCTGTAAGTCTTAAGGACCTAGTTAATGTGAAAGGCCAGCCAAAAGTACACACCTGCTGCTGTTCTAGACAAATACTGTTTTAGACGTTGTGGAGCGTATTGTCCTACCCTCATATATGCGCTAAGTATGTGACGCAGAGAAATGCCAGGACATGCACAGAGGAGTGTAAGAAGCCTAAATTCATCAGGCTCAGGCAGAGGTCACAGCAGACTAGGGGCAAGTGGCAGCAGGAGTCTCAGCGAGAGGCCTGAGCTCCAGGTATGAGCTAGCAGTCATGTCTTGACCAGCAGTCCATCTATCGGCATTGACTGGTTAACTCGGTCATCCACTTCATCACAAGTAACATCTGTTGGTTTAACCTCCGTTGTATATCAATTGTTTGATGGTTTTCTAAGGGATGCTATTTTGGAATATCTTGATAAAAATAAATGTATGACTCCATATCTGCATGACTTTATGAGGGATCGGTCCTGTAAAACTAACCTGATCAGCTTTTATGAGGAGGTGAGCTCCAAACTGGACCAGGGGCAATCGCTGGATGTCGTATACCTGTTTTTTACCAAAGCATTTGATACGGTGCCACATAAAAGGTTGGTGCATAAAATGAGAATGCTTGGACTGGGGGGAAATGTGTGCAAGTGGGTAAGTTACTGGCTCAGTGATAGTAAACAGGGGGTGGTTATTAATGGTAATTATTCAGATTGGGTAACTGTTACTAGTGGGGTACCACAGGGGTCCGTCTTGGGTCCTGTTCTATTTAATATATTTATTAATGACCTTGTAGAGGGGTTTAATAGTAAAGTAGTAATCTTTAAAGCAGTAAACACAATAGAGGACAGTGAACTGTTACAAATGGATCTGGATAGGTTGGAGGTTTGGGCTGGGAAGTGTCACATGAGGTTCAACACTGATATACAGGGAGTAATATGGGGTATGGGAGGACTACAGTACCCAGAAAGATTATCAGAATTAGGGTTATTTAGATTAGAAAAAAGAAGGCTTAGGGGAGACCAAATAACTATGTATAAATATATCAGGAGACCTTACAGAGATCTCTCCCATGATCTATTTATACCCAGGACTGTATCTATAACAAGGGGCATCATCTACGTCTTGAGGAAAGAAGGTTTCTACACCAGCATAGACAGGGGTTCTTTACTGTAATATCAGTGAGACTGTGAAATTATCTGCCAGAAGAGGTGGTCATGGTGAACTCTGTAAAAGAATGTAAAAGGGGTCTGGATGCATTTTTGGAGAATAATAACATTACAGGTTATGGATTCTATATCTATATGGACAGAAGGTTGATCCAGGTATCTATTATGATTGCCATACTTGGAGTCGGGCAGGAATTTTTACCTCGAGTATGTGGGTTTTTTGCATTCCTCTGGATCAACTCAGTAGGGACTCATTAGGGATATAGGTTGAACATGATGCTAATTGTATGAATACTCTGTCTGTGTTAATTCCTATATATTGTTCTTAGTTACATTTAATAACTGTGAATGCTTTTATTCTGTTTTTTGTATTTTTGAATGTTTATTATGCAATGTGTGCTTAGCTCCGCCCACTTTAACCCCTTAACAACGTAGGACGTATATTTACGTCCTGCCCCGGCTCCCACGATATGAAGCGGGATTGCGCCGCAATCCCGCATCATATCGCGTCGGTCCCGGCGCTCATCAACGGCCGGGACCCGCGGCTAATACCACACATCGCCGATGTGCGGTATTAACCCGTTAGAAGCGGCGGTCATAGCTGACCGCCGCTTCTAAAGCGAAAGTGAAAGTGACCCGGCTGCTCAGTCGCGGCGTCCCGAACAGCTGGCAGGACACCGGGAGGGCCCTTACCTGCCTCCTCGGTGTCCGATCGGCGAATGACTGCTCCGTGCCTGAGATCCAGGCAGGAGCAGTCAAGCGCCGATAACACTGATCACAGGCGTGTTAATAAACGCCTGTGATCTGTGTAAAAGATCAGTGTGTGCAGTGTTATAGGTCCCTATGGGACCTATAACACTGCAAAAAAAATGTAAAAAAAAAAGTGTTAATAAAGGTCATTTAACCCCTTCCCTAATAAAAGTTTGAATCACCCCCTTTTCCCATAAAAAAATAAAACAGTGTAAAAAAAAAAAAAAAATAAACGTATGTGGTATCGCCGCGTGCGTAAATGTCCGAACTATAAAAATATATCATTAATTAAACCGTACGGTCAATGGCGTACGCGCAAAAAAATTCCAAAGTCAAAAAAAGCGCATTTTTTGGTCACTTTTTATACCATTAAAAAATGAATAAAAGTGATCAAAAAGTCTGATCAAAACAAAAATCATACCGATAAAAACTTCAGATCACGGCGCAAAAAAATGAGTCCTCAAACTGCCCTGTACTTCGAAAAATAAAAAAGTTATAGGGGTCAGAAGATGACATTTTTAAATGTATAAATTTTCCTGCATGTAGTTATGATTTTTTCCAGAAGTGCGACAAAATCAAACCTATATAAGTAGGGTATCATTTTAACCATATGGACCTACAGAATAATGATAAGGTGTCATTTTTACCGAAATATGCACTGCGTAGAAACGGAAGCCCCCAAAAGTTACAAAATGGCATTTTTTCTTCGATTTTGTCGCACAATGATTTTTTTTCCGTTTCGCCGTGCATTTTTGGGTAAAATGACTAATGTCACTGCAAATTAGAATTGGCGACGCAAAAAATAAGCCATAATATGGATCTTTAGGTGGAAAATTTAAAGGGTTATGATTTTTAAAAGGTAAGGAGGAAAAAACGAAAGTGCAAAAACATAAAAATCCTGAGTCCTTAAGGGGTTAAGTGGGTGTTTATGTTTGTATGTCTGTATATATAGCACCCTTGGTGCCACCACTTGTATGCCAATCTGAGGAAGGAGTAAATACCCTCCAAAATGCGTCATTGTAAGTTTCTGTAAGAAACGTAGTGCCTCCGGGCAATTTCTTTCCATACACATTTGTGTCTCATTATCGTGGATCTCGAACAGCGTCTAGACAAGGTTCCATTATTTTTTCTCTTTGTTCCCTCTGGTCTTTTTTTGACCTTATGAATTATGTTACTATGGTAGACAATTTTTAAATAACCCCAAAATACCACTTTCAATGCTCATAAAATGTGGCCTTAAATATTAGATGTGTGTCGGTAAAATGCTTTGTCTAATTTACAGTTGGTGCTGTAAAGTTTGCTATCCATTCATACTAACTTAAGGGAGAGGGAATAACCACTGTCAGCAAAATCTTGGGTGAGCAAAACAGTGGTTGAGGAACCACCATACCATCTAAACAGTTTGATGTTGGATCATTCATGATGGTGTTCTCTAAGCAGCCCTCTGCTTTCACCCTTTAATCCTCTCCACATCAGGTCCTGGTTTTCACTGCAGGGGACTACTACAGTTTGCTACACCTGGGAGTGGTCCAACCATACTGTAGGTGGCAGCAGGCCAAGCAGGCCAAGAAATGCTGGGCACGGTACCAAAAGAACAGGCAGAAATGAGTCTTGGCAATGACAGGCAAATAAGTCTGGTAAGGCAACTCAGGTTTATAATAATACAGGCCAAGGTTAGAGACAGGAAATTAAAATGCAGTACTAAACAGCAGTGTGTAACAGAGTCAAAGAAGAAAGCTGGGGTTATACACTGAAACACAATCACAACCATGAGGAAAACTTTGGCAGGAGGTGGCGAGTTGGAGCTGCCTCTTATACCAGATTGGAGCTGCCTCTTATACCAGATTATTGCAGTATTAAGGTGGGGTAAGGATTGGGGTAAACCCACTCACCCCTTAAGATACCAAGATGGAATGCACACCCTAGAGGCAGAGACTGGAGTGACAGCAGAATCAGAAGCAGCAGGAGGGCCGAATAGAGCACAGAACAGGTGCTGAGCAGGTAACCGCTATGCTGATGAGTAGTATGCATGGCCAGCATTACATAGTTGCTTATGTAAAAATCTAAAATGCCTGATTCTACGTAAAATACCTACCTGCAAGTTCTGAGAACCAACAGAAACAAGCTAAATGGTGTTGGCTGCTCCACTCTCCATGCTGTACTTGTAGTACATCACTATTACATTACATTTTAGTACTTATTTAACATCAGTGATGTTTGGAGTCTTTCAAACTCCCAAATAAATAAACAATGCAAAAATTGAAATCTAAATCTTATCAGCCTAGATACATAGGGGGAGATTTATCATCATTGCTTTGGTAAGCAAGTTCTGTATGCATTTTAATTTTTTGCTTTAGTTATGCTTATGTATGGCACATTTATTATACTAGCACAGGGGGGTTGATACGTTTGGCTCACATAAGCAAAAACCAATAAATGACTTCAGAACACAAATTTGCAGCTTTGAAAAAAAATGTGTGATATATATATATATATATATATATATATATATATATATATATATATATATATATATAAAAGAAAAAACACAGAGGGAGCCAGCACTGGATAACCACTGGGGATGTGCCCGTAATCCACCCGAACGCCAAGGATGGGTACACTTCACAATCTCTCCAATGGAAACAGCAACAATCGCCAGGTCCAGTATGATAGCAAACTGATATTTATTGCATCAATAACAGCAACGTTTCGTCTAAAAGTGAGCCTTTCTCAAGCATGGTGCAAATGACAATGAGTCAAACTTATATACATAGTGAAGAAACATGATTGGTGAAAATACAAGTGCATTACATTAATCACTAGACATTGTGTCCGCCCCCAACCCATGATTGGGTGGATGGGCGGTCATGTGATTCTAGATCTGTCAAAACATCATTAATTCACTTAAACTCTGTGAACATTAATATTATTACTTCCCCACATGGAGCGATGGAGTCAGCAGGGATCAGCAATTCTTCTCCAACTTTCCCGTTCCTGTACATCTGTGTAACCGTCTCTTCGCTCCTCCGTTTGTAAACAAAGGAGCTGCGGCTGCGCAGATCACACATAAGCCTCCGTCCAGCCTCAATTTCATTGTATCGTCAGTGTTTAGGCTGCACATGCGCGGATACTCCGCGCATCGAAGCCGGCGGTCCTGTAGTGAATACACAGTAACCGCTTTCAATGTATGTAGCAGCTCTGTGTATTAAATTCCAATAGTAATCGATATGGCCAATAGTAATCGATATGGGACAGTTTGGAAGGTGACTATAATATATGGAGAGGCCAATATGGTAAAAAAAAGAGGGGGTTGTTTATAATATTCATCCGAATTGCGGAAAATTCCATGCATCTTCTCGCTCCATGTGGGTTAGGTGTGAACAGTGTGTCTAAAAATAGTACAAAAATACAAAAAATTACAAAAAATTAAAATGCGATAAAACCAACGCCTCACATTGTTTGTCATTGTAACAAGGATATTCACGGCTTCCTGTACAGATTTTAAAGAATTAGATCAAAATTAGATGTAAAATATAAAGAATATAAAAAATATAAAAAAAAATAAAAAAATAAAAATATTAAATAATAAATAAATGATAATAATGAAAAATTAAAAAAATTAAAATAATAAATAAAAAATAAAAATGTATAAATAAAAAATAAAAAATAATAAAAAATAAATAATAAATAAAAAAATAAAAAATAAACAATAAAGAATAAAAAATAAAAAATGAAAAATTTTATGAAAAATGAAAGAATTAAGAACTATAAAAATATATAAAAAATACATTTTTTATATCTTTTTATAGTTCTTTATTGTTTCATTTTTCATAAAATTTTTCTTTTTTTTATTCTTTATTGTTTATTTTTTATTTTTTTTATTTATTATTTATTTTTTATTATTATTTTTTTATTTTTTATTTATAAATTTTTATTTTGTATTTATTATTTATTATTTTTTATTTTTCATTATTATCATTTATTTATTATTTTTATTTTTTATTTTTATATTCTTTATTTTTTACATTTTTTATTTTTTATTTTAACTTTTCCTTTTTCCTTTCTTCTTTTTTTCTATGTTTCTTTTAATTTTGATCTAATTCTTTAAAATCTGTACAGGAAGCCGTGAATATCCTTGTTACAATGACAAACAATGTGATGCGTTGGTTTTATCGCATTAAAATTTTTTGTAATTTTTTGTATTTTTGTACTATTTTTAGACACACTGTTCACACCTAACCCACATGGAGAGAGAAGACGCAAGGAATTTTCCGCAATTCGGATGAAGATTATAAACAACCCCCTCTTTTTTCTACCATATTGGCTTCTCCATATATTATAGTCATCTTCCAAACTGTCCCATATTGATTACTATTGGCCAGGATCCTGGTGAATTTAATACACAGAGCTGCTACATACATTGACAGCGGTTACTGTGTATTCACTACAGGACGTCCGAGTTCGATGCGTGGAGTATCCGCGCATGCGCAGCCTAAACACTAACGATACAATGAAATTGAGGCTGGACGGAGGCTTATGTGTGATCTGCGCAGCCGCAGCTCCTTTGTTTACAAACGACATAGATGTACAGGAACGGCCACAAATAATCAACAATCAGAAAGTTGGAGAAGAAATGCTGATCCCTGCTGACTCCATCGCTCCATGTGGGGAAGTAATAATATTAATGTTCACAGAGTTTAAGTTAATTAATGATGTTTTGTCAGATCTAGAATCACATGACCGCCCATCCACCCAATCATGGGTTGGGGGCGGACACAATGTCTAGTGATTAATGTAATGCACTTGTATTTTCACCAATCATGTTTCTTCACTATGTATATAAGTTTGACTCATTGTCATTTGCACCATGCTTGAGAAAGGCTCACTTTTAGCCGAAACGTTGCTGTTATTGATGCAATAAATATCAGTTTGCTATCATACTGGACCTGGCGATTGTTGCTGTTTCCTTTGGAGAGATTATATATAGATATATATATATATATATATATATATATATATATATGTTTATAAAATAAATTTACTACTTTTTTCCCCCTAAATGTACTAACTCATTTTTTTTTTACTTCTCATTTAAGATTCGTGTATTCTGTGGATCACTTTAGATTTGGAGGACTACGGTGACCAGTGTTTTTTTTTGTTTTTGTTTAATGCTAATAAAATGGTTAACGAGGGCTTTTGGGGAGTGTTATTTTCGGAATAAATTTTTTTAAAACTTGTTGTGTTTGTTTTAATTTACTTAACAGGCTTAGTAGTGGAAGCCGTCTTATGGAGGGAGTCCATTACTAAGCTGGGCTTAGTGTTAGCAACAGAAACAGCAAGCGCTAACCCCCAATTATTACCCCGGTACCCACCGCCACAGGGGTGCCGGGAAGAGGCAGTACCAACAGACCCGGAGCGTCAAAAATGGCGCTCCTGGACCTAGGCAGTGACAGGCTGGCGTTATGTAGGCTGGGGAGGGCCAGTAACAATGGTCCTCGCCCCCCCCCCTGGTAACATCAGGCTGTTGCTGCTTGGTTGGTATTTGTAAGAATAAAAATAGGGGGAACCTTAAGCTTTTTTATTTTTTTCGTTTGCATAAATAATTAAATATATATAAAAAAAATAAAAAATAAACACATAGGTTCCCCCCTATTTTTATTTTCAGCCAAATACCAACCAAGCAGCAACAGCCTGACATTACTAGGGTGGGCGAGGACCATTGTTACTGGCCCTCCCCAGCCTAAATAACGCCAGTCTATTACCGCCTAGGCCCAGGAGCACCATTTTTGACGCTCCGGGCCTGTTGGTACCAGCTCTTCCCGGCACCCCTGTGGTGATGGGTACGGGGTAATAATTGGGGGTTAGTGCTAGCTGTTATCGGGGCTAACGCTAAGCCCCGGCATAGTAATGGACTCCCTCTATAAGAAAGCTTCCACTACTAAGCCTGTCAAATAAATTAAAAAAACAAAACACGTTTAAAAAACTGTTATTCCAAAAAAATACTCCTCCACAAGCCCGCGTTAACCATTTTATTAACATTAAACAGAAAAAAAAATGCTGATCATCGACGCAGTCCACTGAATCCAAAGTAGTCCACAGGATATACGGATCTGAAATTAGAAAAAAAAAAAGAAAAACAATAATACATTTATTGTCACCCGCCAATCTTCTGTGCCACACTACTACAACTCAAAGCATGCCCTTCCAGTAGGCTGGGAGTTGTAGTGATGGGGTGCGGGATATGTGCAGGCGAGTGACAAGCTTGTCACCTACCCCCCTTCCCCCCCTTCGCTGCATGAATACAACTCCCAGCACGTGGGAGTTGTAGTTGTGCAGCAGAGGGCAGGTGACAAGCTTGTCACCCGCCCCCGCTGCACAACTACATCTACCAGCATGTCCTTACTGTAGGGACAAGCTGGGAGTTGTAGTCGTGCAAGCCAGGGAAGTGGACGGTAATACGCTCTGCTTCCTGGCTGGCAGTGATCAGAAAATCACTGTAATTTCATATTTCCTGTGGTGCCGCAGCAAAGGGAGCCCGGGCTGACATAGCACTGCAGCTGCCCAGGACTCCCGCAGCCGGGCCGGGAGATGTGCAGGAGCCATCCCTGCCATCCCTCAGAGTGTACCGCAGTGCTGAGGGATGGCCGGGGCCCGGGACGGCTCTTGCACATCTCCCAGCCCATCTGCAGGAGCTCCAGACTGATGCCAGCCCGGGTTCCTTTTAACATATGACGGAGCTGCGGAGTTTTAGTCCCTACTGTAATATCAAATTTCCCACCGGGTCCCATGATTGGCTGCTCTGTCCCGGGAATGTGAAATTACATTAGGGACTCCAAAAGTTCTGTCGCGCCAAGTAATGTTAAAGGAGCCTAGGCTGGCATCACTCTGCAGCCGACCAGGCTCCATCTGATTCTATCCTTCCCTCTACCCCCCTACTGATTTACATCCCCTCCTTGTTTCCTACTCGCCCGCGCTGCACATCTCCCGCCTGCTAGAAGACTACAACTCCCACCATGCCCTCACTGTAAGGGCATGCTGGGAGTTGTAGTCTTGGTACAGGTAGCAGACAGATGGTAGATGTGCGGCGGGTGGTGTGAGACAAGGGGGATGTAAATCAGTGTGATCCCTGATCAAGTAGTTAGAAAAGCAGAAACATAAGCAAGGTTCAAGCTGGTGTAGATTCCTGGAGCTTTTTAATCAGATGCGCCTAAATCTGCGAGGTCGCAGTTGATAGATCAGGGTGTGCTGGAAAGTGAAAAGTGAAAAAATTTCTACGCGAGCAAGATGTCAAGATGAGTGGTGGGATGTAAACAAAAAAAAGTCGCACATAAGTGGAGTTGCGCCAAAGTTGCACCAAAGTTGAGGGGAAAAAGCTCTACAAACTTTGATAAATCTGGGCCATAGTATCTATAGTATCTTAGTAACAAAAGTTCTTGTAGAAAAACAATATCACTCAAAGACTTTGAGAAAACATTGATGCTAATCCCACATGTTGGATTTGAGAAATAAATATTAGTTTCATACAGTTTCTTTATGTTCACAATGAAACATGGAATACAGAATTACATGATAGCTTTGTTCATGAGTCACACAATGTTTGTTTTTTCTTGTTACTTTAGTTCAATCTATTGATATCGATATGCACCATCACAGCAGGTAAGGTATGTTAAAGGTGCAGTGCATTATCGAATGCATAACAGACCAAGTTGGAACTGATGCAGTTTTTTTTCTACCAAATGTGATATTGTTATATATTATCTATTATTATACATAACAGTTTCAATTAGGAGCACATAATTTTAAAGCTCTGTTTACATACTGTTTTGGGTTCTATTCATAGCCTTCCTCTATGTTTTATCATATTCATCATGTAGCAGTATTCTTGCCATCAAATAACAGAATCCTGATAGACCCTATTAAAAGTAAATGGAATCTGTTGGCTCAATGGTATTTTCAGTAGATGTAGAATTGAGCAAAGCCTTGGAGACTGTTTAAAGCAGACCTGTCAGCAGAAAAATGGATGTAAATAAACCCATGGCTAGATAGGGTTAGTCCACATGATTCCAGACATAAACTTTTATTGCAATAGTCCTCTCCATCAATGAGATATAAGCCTTTTGGTTATTATGCAAATTAGACTCATATATGAAACATATGTGAAACACCAAGGCAAAATCTAACCATAGTCCTTTTTATCTAGTGGCTGTCAAAAAAAAAGCAGGGTAGGCGGATGCAAGGAAGCCCGTGGGTGGTAATAAAAAGGGCATAAGCTGGACTTGCCTGTGTTCCTTCAATGCTAGGGAACACCTCCTTGGCACTTGAGCCTTATTTGCATACTAACAAAAAGGCTTATATCTCGTGGCTTATATCTCGTGGCTTATGTCTCGTGGAAAGTACTATTGAAATAAAGAAAATGTATGCTTAGCATTCTGATGGGTAGCCCTATCTAGCCATGTGCTTATTTACATCCTTGTTTTCCTGCTGTCAGATCTGCTTTAATACTGATAAACAGCATTTCAGAATAAATCTATTCATACAACTAAACAAAAAAAAACAAAAAATGTGTAAATGCCAAAGAGCTGCACATTTTTTTTTCTCTGTACAATGTTTATTACATTTGAATTTTTTGGAATGATTTTAACGTCAGAATCAATGAAATGTACAAAACAGACACAGTTTATTCTGCTAGCGAAATGGTGTATAATCTGCATGGCTCAATATCTACAAAACGCTGTTTACTTATTAAATATTAATACTATTGCATAATAGTCAAAGAGGTAAAGTTTTGTGAAGCATTTATTATGCAACAAAGGATCAGCTCCCTTATTAAAGACCTGCAGTGAAGAAAATCACTGGTCCTGTAGATTTAAGTGAATTACCTTTGCTTCAATAGAGATGCATTATACCTTAATACTGAGACCATTTTTCTTCATTTTCATCAAATTCAGCTAGAAAGCTCAATAACTTATAAATAGTGCAGTTTATTTCTCTGTGTTACCGGAATCCCATATCAGTGTTTGTTTTTAATAACATGCTGCCCGTGCGTCTCCACTAAGTACAAACAAACATTACTTGCCTATTCAGAAACTAACAGTGGGTAACACAACGTAACAAAAAGGCATACTTATTTCACAAGCTTTATTTAGAGTGCATGAATATTTAGCACGTCTTAGAAGGAAACACATAAATTCATCCGCCTTCACGGACAAACATAACCCTTCATTTTCTTTTTTATTGTACACATTATATTTTTTCTAATAATTCAAGATAAAGGAGAGAATCAGGCCATTTCCAAATCAGTTCATAAAAGAGAGGAGCCTTAGTATGGGACCACTTGGAGAAAATGTTGGGTCTGGATGTTTAGAGAATGTACAAAGCAACAACCCTACACTTTTCTCCAAGAAAAAAAGCTCTATGGGGTACTGTGTCTCATTGAGGAGAACCCACTGGTGACCTACAAGCAATGATCAATTTAAGTATGTGCAAAGTAGTTCTTCTCCAAAAGATAAACTGCCTATCTACTGCCATCTATAAATTACTGCCAAGTAAGTAATTTCCAAATACATAAAAAAAAAACATGAAACATCTCTAGGGATATTAGCCAAAATAAGACTATGATTTGGAGAAAAGCAATAGTCGTGATTGAAAGCTCTTTATGAGTTGGACACTGACTTACATAGCAGCTTCCTATTAGTGGTACTAGAGAGACTATTTCCGTACATCTGTAGAAAAACTAAGATTCATAATCAAAGAAAAAAGAAAGACAGGATGCTATGTGTCATGTGTGAGGACATTAACCATCCTACATAAAACTAAACAGGTTGTCCTATTAGGACATTTTGGCATCATAAAGAAGGATCATATGCTCAGAATGCACTCCATTAACCATTCAAAGATCAAGGCTAGAGGAAGCGCCTACCAATGTGAAACAGCTTCGCTTTACTGCCCCCCACACCTTACTATCACCCTCATGCCTTTATAACATGATTTACTATAACAAAAGAAGATGAAACGAAGTACAGGATTGGTGAGTGCCACATTTTATCTCTATTACTGATAAGCCATACCAAAGAGCATGTCCTTCTCTAGAGGACCACTATGTATCTGTGAAATAGTGGGGAGGCAAATGGTCACCAGCAGCCAAAGACACATTCCAGTGTCCCTAGGGTTTAGTTAAAACATTGTACATGTTGTATTTTCTAACGTGTTATAGGGTTGCTATAGATACTGTACGTGTCAAAATGTTCATAAGTGTGAATACTATTGCATTAAGTATACATTTCTGGAGTTTATGTGAATATACATTGTCCTTGTCAGTGTTTCATGCTTGCTTAAGCATATAGGGACAGACTTACTATTAAAAAACTAAAAATGTATCAAAATCTTTACACAATTTACACTAAATATTCAAATTTTCAAAATAAAAAGAACTTCCTGTGGATCATACAGCAGCTGGTAAGTACTGGAAGGATTAAGATTTTTTAATAGAAGTAATTAACAAATCTGTTTAACTTTCTGGCACCATTTGATTTAAAAAAAGAGTTTTCCATTTGAGCACCCTTTTAACTTTAGATATGGCTCTCACTGTTATTGGAGCACGGCTCCTTCCTTGCTTCAGGATTTGCCTGCTGCTGTCAGTGTGCCCTGTGCAGCCCCCTCACCTGACCGGAATGCCGCTGGGAGGACTGTCGGGTCCGGTAACTGCTGCCGCGGCCTCCGCTGCCCATACGCCATCTTGGGCCTCCGGAGCCAGAGCCCTGCTGACTCCCCCTGTGGCTGCCGGAGCTGCTGGCGCCTCCGAGGAGTGCAGCTACCATCCAATGTGAGTTACTGTCAGACCAATAGCGGTGGTTTTGTTTGTTAACTTCACCATTCACATAAATGTTTGCCTCATCAATGGTGTTGAGCGGCATAGGCCATAATGTGAATTTGCGAATATATGAACGAATATTCGTCATATATTCGCGAATATTCACATATTCATAATATGCTCGTTTTATTTTCGCATATGTGAAAATTCACGTATGCGGAAATTAACATATGCAAAAATTAGCATATGCAAAAATTTGCATAAGTGAAAATTCGCCTATGCGAAAATTAGCATATGCAAATTTCCGCATATGTGAAAATTCGCACGCCAGTCTCACACAGTAGTGTCAGAGCCTTCTTTACACCACACAAGCTGGAAGCAGAGAGGGGTGATCACTGTGATGTGTACTTTGAAAAAAAAAAAAAGAATATATAGTGCTATATTCGCGAATAAAATTTGCATTGCAAATATTCGCGAGCAACACTACTCATCAATGAACAAAATCTTCTGCGTAAACTGAGGGTCCCTGTTCCAATTTTTGTTTTGCCCATTCTGCAGCACATGAAACTACAGATACTGGAAGCCTGTGCTAGCATTTCTCCTGCGGTGTTCCTATCAGTGTGTGATGAGTGGGAGAAGAGGGTTGCATTGACAATCCAACACAATGGGCAGCACATTGAACACATTTTATAAGTGGTCAGAAACTTGTAAATAACTCATGAAAGAATAAAGTTACGTTAAAACCAAGCACATCATTGTTTTTCTTGTGAAATTCCCAATGAGTTTGATGTGTCACATGATCCTCTTCCTATTGAAAAAACAAAAGTTGGATTCAAAATGTCCGACTTCAAAATGGCCGCCATGGTCACCACCCATCTTTAAAAGTTTCCCCCCTCACATATACTAATGTGCCCCAAACAGGAAGTTAATATCACCAACCATTCTCATTTTATTAAGGTGTATCCAAATAAATGGCCCACCCTGTATATTGTATATTCTGCTGAGCCATTGTTTTACATTTTTTGCTCTAGGTACTGACATTGTTTTTCTTTAGGATGTGGGGGGGTGGGGGATTTACTGAAGCTATTTTGAGTGGGTTATTTCTTCTGCCTGTTTTTTATTGAGTCATGTATTATTTACTGTTTCACTGCGGGACTGTATGCTTCACCTGCTACATTGGTGTGATTGGTTGCCTGCATTCTTGCTATATGTTCTTACTCTGGTCTACACTTCGATTTCTCCATTCTGTACGGATGTTCCTATGTGTTTTGGAGTGTGATGTCGACCGGCATGAATGTATCGGTGCCTCCTGGTGTCGCATGCCGCGGTGTTTTTCAATGTGGTTGTGTTTTCTTGTTCTTTGTCTACTCTGGGCCGTTGTGGTCCCTTGTGTTCATCCATACTCTTCCCTGTCTGATGGCGGTATTTAATGCTATTGGCTGGAATGTGCAGGGGCTTGGGGAGTCTACTAAATGCTATGCCATATTTAACTCAGTATGGAAGTTCCAACCTGCTTTACTGTGTCTAACTGAGACCCATTTGATGGCCGATAACACTGCAGTCCTCAAAGAGTATGGGTAGGTTGTTCTTATCATTCTACGTACTCATCTCATGCCAGGGGAGTTAGTCTTCTGGTTCACAAATCTATTCCTTTTAAGGAGGTCTCCTCGGTTGTAGATCCTGATGGGCGGTTGTGTCTTGCCGATTGCTTGTCATTGTTGGTGTATACATTTTTCCTCCCTATAGTTGCTGTGTGTTACAACGTATTTTGTCCATAGTGTCAGGGCTCCCTGTAGCTTCTCTCCTTCTTTGCGGGGACTTTAATCATGTATTGGATGCTTCTTTGGATAGATTTTAGGAAACTCAGGCTCCACTCCCCTCAAGGCGTACTGGCCATGCTAGAATGTTGGGCAAGGTTAACTTGCTGGATCTTTGGCATCATTGTAATCCAACCACTAAACAATGTTCTTGCTACTCTGCTACCCATGGGACACTTTCCAGGATTGATATTGCTGTTGGTAATACGGATATGCTGGGTCTGGTGCAGGAGGTTGTATACTTGGCACAGGGATTATCTGACCATTCTCCTATCCCCCTAAAATTGCAGGTAAATTGGGACATTGGGGGGGGGGTCCGTCGGCTGTGGAAGCTGAACCCGTTGTGGCTACAGTTGCTGACTATGGCAGAGATTGTAGGTGTAGAACTTAAGAAGTTTATTGATCTTAACTTTGGGTCGGCTTCGATTTCCATAGTTTGGGACTCCCTCAAGGAGTTCCTCCGTGGCCTCTTTATTTGTGACATTAGTTCTCATAAGTCCTTTACTAGAGAGAACGGAGATAGATTGTGCCGTAAATTTTATGGTAAAATAAGTGATGTAAATGTACAATTGGTGACGCAAAAAACAAGCCCTCATATGGGTCTGTGGATGGAAATATAAGAGAGTTATAATTTTTAGAAGGCGAGGAGGAAGAAACGAAAATGCAAAAATAAAATTGGTCTGGTCCTTAAGGCCAAAATGGGCCTGGTCCTTAAGGGGTTAAAACATGTCTGACATGCAATCCACCTGCAATGTGTAAACAGCATGTTTGCTAGGCAAATCTGGAGACCTGTGACCTAGTCCAGAGCTATGAGGTCCTTGAACATTTTACCCTTACAGATTACAAGTACCACCCCCAATAGATAGACACTTATACTCCCTCCTACATTTAAATTTAGTCTCACTAACCTCCAATGCAGATTGTCCGGGCTAGACCTAAGTTCTGCTTTACTTTCAGAGGGCTCCTAAGCATAAGAATATTTTTTATAGATGTGACCCTGATATTATTATTCCATTCTGGATATTAATTGTATAAATCTGTCTTGCAGAATGGTTGACCGAATTGTATGGCATATGATCTAACTTGATATAACTTGAGAAAGGAGGCATGACCTCCGAAACATCGTCAGTGTTCAACAATTTAACTTGAGAAAGGAGGCGTGATCTCCAAAACGCCGTCAGTGTTTGACGCAATCTCAGCTGTTCTCCTCCATGAGAAGAAGGAATCTCTGCTGCAGGATGCCCAAATGTGGGTGAAAATGTTTCGGTAAAGGAGGAGTGTCAAGCATATTAAGTTGGTGCACCCTGGGTGAACTATAAGTTGATATTTATGGACTATGTTCATCTTTTTTGAAGAAATAAAATACTAAAAGGAAACAGAAATGAACTTTGTGGTGTGAAGTTTTTTTTTTACTATTTTCTATATGAAGTTAATGGAGTGGCAGCCTCCAGTATTATTCACACTATAGACACCCGGGTGCGGCTAAGTTTTCACCGTTATTTTTCTATATGATCTTATCAATTTGAGGTAAGTAAGACAGTAAGAAGAGTGAGCAATGAAGATATATGAATATGTTTTTAAAGCACAGTGGAGGACATGGATGAAGAGTAAATGCTATTACAGGGAGATGAACTATTGTACTTTATGGAAAAATAAGATGAAGAAAACAGACAATTTAGTGGATGAAAAGAAAAAGGCCAAAGTGAAGTGTCAGCCTAAATAGAATTCAGTAAGTCTTTTGCATATCATGCTGAGAAATTGCTGTGGAGAAAACTAGTGGTTATAGTAAAAAAAAAAAATACAATTATAGTTTGTAAAGTTGAATAAGGACAAATGTCCATCTAGTTCAGCCTAATATGTTGAAATTATGGTGTAGAGTAAGTTAAAAATAAATAAAAAGTCAATAGCCCAAACATCAGAAAAAGAAAACTCTTTCCCAATTCCAAATCTAGGAATCAGAATAAATGTCTGGATCACTGATCATTTTCCAAAATCGAGGGACCACAACTCTTTTACTGAGCTCCCCATGATATCTATGAGCTCCATAGACTCACTGCTCATACAGCAAAGAATCCTTGTCTATGTTAATGGGTAAATATTCTTTCCTCTTGATATACAAGGTAAGCGTGAGTGATAGAAGCATTCCTGCTCAATATATATATATATATATATATATATATATAACAACAACAACAACAACAACAACAACAACAAGGGAAGCCGCACATCCCAGATAAAGTGCACGGGTACCGTCAGCCAGATCCCAGGTCCAGGGGTCCACGTAGATACAAACAGATAAGCAGCAGCAACACCGTTTTAAAGTGCAAATAGTGTCTTTTATTCACACAACATGAGGCGACGTTTCGGTTTGCTCACCAAACCATTTTCAAGCTATAAAATGGTTTGGTGAGCTAACCGAAACGTCGCCTCACGTTGTGTGAATAAAAGACACTATTTGCACTTTAAAACGGTGTTGCTGCTGCTTATCTGTTTGTATATATATATATATATATATATATATATATATATATATATATATATATATATATATATATATATATATATCAATCACCTCTCAGTCAATTTTTTTTTAAATTAATAAATTATTTAATTTTGACTATAACTGAACACAACATATTGGCTCCTAAATGAGATGTGTTAAGTAGATGTTCACTAGTATTTTGTACCTATGTGACATACATTTAAAGTGGTTATTCAGTATCAGAAACAGAGATGATTTCTTCAAAAAATAACACCACACCTCTCCACAGGTTGTGTGTGGTATTGTAGCTCAGTTCCATCAAGGTAAATAAAGCCAAGATGTAATATGAAGCACAACTTGAGGACAGGTGTGGTGCTCTTTTTAACCCCTTAAGGACAAAGGAGGCACAGGTTCACCCTTGCGTCCTGGTATTTAAGGTCCAAGGGCATACCTGTACGCCCTGGTCCCGTTACCTCAGTTTAAAGCGTGCTTACAAGCTAAGTATGCTTCATACCTGGTGGGTCTCAGTTGCTATCAGCAGCCAGGATCCACGGTTAATGCTGGACATCTAAATGCGGGAGATAACGGTGTTGGTTAGCTCAGCGGAGCTGATCAGGGCATCCGCGGTGAAATGTGGGTCCCGATCAGCTGAGTGGACATAGTGAGGGCCCTTACCTGCCTCCTTGATTTCCGATTGGTGCTCTGATGTCCCAGCCAGGCTCTGCAGGCAAGAACAGCAGAGCACTGATAGCCAGCCAAAGCTCTGCATTGAACAGTGTATGCAATTGCAAGATTGCATGTTATAGCCCCCTATGAGAAATATAAAAAAGCAGGAAGTGTAAAAAAAACGTAATAAAAGTTTGAATCACCGCCCCCCTTCCCATTAAAATAAAATAATGTAATAAAAAATAAACATATGTGGTACTGCCATGTGTGTACATTTCCGTACTATTAACCCCTTAAGGTCCAAGCCTATTTTGACCATAAGGACAAATTTTCGTTTTTGCATTCTCGATTTCCCCCCCCCCTTCTAAAAATCATAATGCTTTTTTAATTTTGCACCTACAGACCCATATAAGGGTTTGTTTTTTGCACCACCAAATATACTTTGTAATGACATCAATCATTTAATAAGAAAATCTACTGCAAAACCAAACAAAATATTTTGTGCGGTGAAATTAAAAATAAAAATGCCATTTTGCAACTTTTGGGGTCTTCCATTTCTACACTGCAATTTTCGGTAAAAATGACACCTTATCTTTATTCTGTAGGTCCATACAGTCACAACGTTACCTAACTTGTGTAGGTTTTGTTTTATTTTACTACTTTAAAAAAATTAGAACTACATTTACCAAATGTAGTATGTTTAAAAATGTCATCTTCTGACCTGTATAACTTTTTTATTTTTCTGCATAAGGAGCGATATGAGGGCTCATTTTTTGCGCTGTTGTCTGTAGATTTTATCGGTACCATTTTTGTTTTGATGGGTGTCACGCCCAAGGCCTGATTATGGAATCATACATGTGTGTTATAATTGTATTTGTGTATAATGTATAATCTAAGACATGGGTGAGGGTTCATTCAGACTGTGTATTTGTTTTTGTGTATTCCAGTTTTATTGGTGGGTCTGTCTGCCTATGTTATACTTCTTTTGAAGTCAAAAGCCTTTGTAGCAGCAGGATATGAGCTGTCTTTGGTCCCATCATGAGATAAGGGACCTGGAAGAGAGATGCCTCTCACCTGGTGGGATCAGAGGGGAGGGGGGTGGAGTTTTCCCTCCTAAAAATCCACTATAAAACTGAGATGCTGGGCAAACCTTTGTTCAAGCCTGTGGCAAAAGCTGACAAGATCCTAAGAACAGCTGGACTCTCACTCACAATGACTGCTATACCATTATGCTGTAAGGACTTTTCTTTTCGTTTCTGAACTTGTCTTGCTGAACTCTTTTATATAGGAGCTCACTTTTCTGAAGGAGGCTCTGGTGAAACACGTTTATCAACGGGTTAATTTGTTGACTTGCTGGGATTAGTAGTGGATACCCAGAGGTCTGGTGGCTTTAACCCTTGCACCATCACACTCTCTCTAGCGCCTTGGCTGGACCGATAAGGGTGTGATCGTGACAATGGGACTTTTTGATCGCTTTTTATTAGTTATTTTATGGTATATGAAGTGAACAAAAATGCACAGTTTAGTTCGGACATTTACGCATGCACATGCACGCACATTATTGTATTTAAAAAATGGGAAAAGGAGGTGATTAAAAATGTTTATAGGGAATGGATTAATTCACTTTAATAAAAAAAAATTATCCCCCACAAGGGGCTACAACATGAAATCTTTTGATTGCTTACACTGATTAATGCTATGCCTTAGCATTAATCAGTGTTCTTGGCACTCTTTTGCTCTACCCTGCTGAGCCGGTTCGGAGCAGCAGCTCGCCGAAAGGATGACGAGGAGGCAGGTGAGGACCCTCCTGTCTTCTAGTAAGCTGATCGGGACATAGCGATTTTGTTGTGAAACCCATAACTGCCAGAATAGTTCCATTTTCCTTTTAGATACTGCAATCAACTTTGAGTGCGGCACTTAAAGGGTTAATGCCGGGCATAGGTCAGATCGGCGGTGGGTCCTGGCTGCCCATAGCCCCTTAAGGACTAAGGGTTTTTCTTTTTTTGCACTTTTGTTTTTTCCTCCTCACCAAAATTCTTTCAATTTTGCACCTATAATTCCATATGATGGCTTATTTTTTGCGCCACCAATTCTTCTTTGTTATGACATCAGTGATTTTACCCAAAAATCTATGGCAAAACAGAAAACAAAATCATTGTGCGACAAAATTGAAGAAAAAGCTAAATTTTGTAACTTTCGGTGGCTTCCGTTTCTACACAGTAAATTTTTCATTAAAAATTAAGCCTTCTCTTTATTTTGTCCATATGATTAAAATGATACCCTACTTATGTAGGTTTGATTTTGTTTTACTTCTGAAAAAAATCATAAATACATGCATGAAAATGTATACGTTTAAAATTATCATCTTCTGACCCCTATAACTTTTTTATTTTTCCATGTATGGAGCGGTGTGATGGCTCATTTTTTTGCATCGTGATCTGAAGTGATTAGCGGTACCATTTTTATTGGTCGCTTTTCATAAATTTTTTCATGAAAAATAAGTTATTTTGGACTTTTGCCATTTTTTTGCGCATACGCCATTGACCGTGCAGTTTAATTAATTATATATTTTTATAATTCGGACATTTCTGCATGCGGCGATACCACATATGTTTATTTTTATTTACACTGTTTTATTTTTTTTTTATGGAAAAGGGGGGTGATTCAAACTTTTATTAGGAAAGGGGTTAAATAATCTTTATTAACTTTTTTTTTCACTTTTTTTTTGCATTGTTATAGCTCTCATAGGGGGCTATAACACTGCCATACTGATTTTTTACATTGATCAATGGTTTCTCATAGGAAACCATTGATCGATGATTCTGCCGCTTGACTGCTCATGCCTGGATCTCAGGCACTGAGTATTCATTCAGCAATCAGACACCAGGAGGCAGGTGAGCGGACACTCCTCATGTCCTACAGCTGTTCGGGATGCTGTGATTTCATTGTAGCGGTCCCGAACAGCCCCCTGAGCATAACAGCATTAGCTGTGGCCATGCGTTATAGAACGGGAGTGGACTCAGGACATACAGGTACGCCCTAAGTCCTTAAGGGGTTAAGCACCAGGGCTTGAGGTCGTACCTGTATGCCCTTGGTCTTGGACAGGTTAAAGCATAATGTAAATTAAATTGCATGGTCAATGTCGTACACTTAAGAAAATACCAAAGTCCAAAATTGCACACTTTTGGTCACTTCATATACCATAAAAAAAATAAAATTATAAAAAGTGATCAAAAAGACCCATCAAAACAAAAATAGTGCCCATAAAAACTACAAATCACAGCGCAAAAAAATTGAGCCTTCATATAGCCCCGTATGATGAAAAATTTTAAAGTTATAAGGGTAAGAATAGGAGAATTTTCAGTGTACTAATTTTGGTGCATGTAGTTATATTTTTTTTAAGTAGTAAAAATAAATATAACCTACAAAAATTGGGAATCCTTGTAATTGTACCTCAGGCTTCCCTCAACAAGGTGGGGGAGCATCTTTCGTCTGAGTCTTCTTAGCCTTAGTTTGTTTTCATCAGACGACTTGCGTCGATTCTTGGATCTTTTGAACAAGAGGAAGTGGGACCAGGTATGAGACGGGTAGCCACTGAAGATTAGCGAATGTAAAAAAAAATTTGCTTCGGACAATTCGCCGAATTTTTCCAAAAGAAATCCGCTCGGACAGAATTTATTTGTATCAAAACGTTATTAGCAACGGCTATTCCAGGGCTACAGAGAGCCTCAATAGGGGTGTAGAACCTTTTGCCCTGTCGGCACAATGACAGAGCCTGGAGGTGGCATGTGTATGAGGAGTACAAAAAAGAAAGTTGCAACAGCACTCTAGGTCAAAAAATGGAGGCTCTTAGCGCACTTTTTGATCAAAATGGTTGTTGTGCTGGCTATTTTTCCTTTTGTTTTTACTTTGTAAGTTGGGGGTGTGGCACCCTCTTTAGCCGTGCACCCCACCCCTCTCAGACTGGAGGTGGTTTAGTCAATGGCTGATCCAAAATGTCTCACAGTCAGAGGCTATATGCACAGCAGAGGTGAGTTATCATGTTAGGGTCCCATCCGATATGAGGCCACCTCCGCGTGGTGGATGGGGGGACACATTTTGATCAAAAAGTGCGCTAAGAGCCTCCATTTTTTTACCTAGAGTGCTGTTGCAACTTTCTTTTTTTGTACATTTTGTATTTGCCACAGCAGCGGGCACCTGTGTATTAGGTTGTTGTGCTGGCTATTTTTCCTTTTGTTTTACTTTGTAAGTTGGGGGGGTGTGGCACCCTCTTTAGCCATGCACCCCCCCTCTCTCAGACTGGAGGTGGTTAAGTCAATGGCTGATCCAACATGTCACACAGTCAGAGACTATATGTACAGCAGAGGTGAGTCATCATGTTAGGGTCCCAACCGATATGAGGCCACCTCCGCGTGGTGGATGGGGGGACACATTTTGATCAAAAAGTGCGCTAAGAGCCTCCATTTTTTGACCTAGGGTGCTGTTGCAACTTTCTTTTTTGTACATTTTTTATTTGCCACAGTAGCAGGCACCTGTGTATTAGGTTGTTGTGCTGGCTATTTTTCCTTTTGTTAATCAGTATAAGGAGACCATATAGTAGCTGAATGACACAGCGTGGAGGTGGCGGCAGCATGAGGAGACCTTATAGTGGCTGAATGACACAGCCTGGAGTTGGCGGCAGCATGAGGAGACCATATAGTGGCTGAATGACACATCCTGGAGCTGGCATCAGCATGAGGAGAACATATGGTGACAGCATGAGATAGCCTGGAGCTGGCATCAGCATGAGGAGAACATATGGTGGCAGAATGAAACAGCCTGGAGCTTGCATCAGCATGAGGAGAACGTATGGTGGAAGAATGACACAGCCTGGAGGTGGCATCAGCATGAGGATAACTTGTGGTGGCAGAATAAGACAGCGTGGAGGTGGCATCAGAAGCAGTCCTGAAAGTGATCCAGTGACAGAGTGGGGCGGTGGGTGGCAATACCAATACGTAAGTAAGTATTGAGGATAT
Organism: Hyla sarda; assembly: GCF_029499605.1. NCBI lineage: Eukaryota > Metazoa > Chordata > Amphibia > Anura > Hylidae > Hyla > Hyla sarda. The sequence goes on from NC_079189.1 coordinate 88,153,239, forward strand.
ACATTATGCAAAACTTAACTTTTAATAACATTTTTAGTATAAAATATATGTACCCAAAATGGCAGTGTTTGAAGGTGGAAATAGGGAGAGGTTCCTGTGTGGAGCTGCCCTTTAGGTTAAGTAACACTTGCCAAGAAGGGAATTAATAATGCGAGAGTAGGGTATACAGGGGAAGTTTTTACCCCCACCTGTTACAATGGACCATGCGTTGTTCCCATCCACCTTTTAGAGGTCTTTGCATCACATCAGTACTTGGTGGTGTAGGTGGCACATGATGTTTTTTGCACACCTTTCCTTTTCTTAGATATAAAAAAAAAACTGGGGTCCATATATTTTATCCTAAGAAAAGCAAAGTTTTAGCTAATGCATATCCTCAATATTTATTTGTGGTCTGATGCCGAGGAATTTTTGTAACTGGGGAGCAGTACCTTAAATATGTTTTGCACTTTCCATATTTGTCAAGTCTTGGTTTGGCACCATGGTCAATCTACTCTGATGCATCAGGCATTGGTGGGTGGAAATCCTGGCTGATCTATGCCTGACTCATCTTCACAAAGGTCAGTCTCTCCACATCATTTGTGGACAGACGAGTTCTCCTTGGGGTTACTATGGCCCCCGCCGCACTAAACACTACTGGCTGGGCAGGACAGCTTTACAAGGGCAAACTCTGCTAGTTGCGGCCACAAATCAAGTTTGGCTGCCCAGAAGTCCAGCGAATCTTTAAAGTGTGTTGGCAGGGTCATGTCTAGGTATGCCACCCCCTACTGGTTCAGGTCCTGCTCCAGATCTACCTGCTGATTATGAGTTGCTTCACTATGCAGGTGAAGAAAGCTACTCATCAGCGACTGTAGACTCAGGCTGCTGCTCATGAAGCTGGTACTGCTCCTGCCAACTCACCCCTCCCCAGGAGCCATGGCAGTGGAAGGTGAGCGCAAGGGCCCTCTGAGTCAGACCTGCGAGAGTATGGACGATGGTGCAGACAGGCATCGGCCACCTGACTACGTGAGATGTCACTGTAGTAGGTCAGTTTGTCCTCTTTCTCAGTGGGTGTAAAAAAGGCTCCCATTTTGTGCAAGATTGTGACAGTTCAATAAGGTGGAGATCCAGAAGTCTTCCCGCTGCTGAATGGAGACAATTCGGCAGCCCCTATATAAGCAAGTAAGCATGCATCATGCCATTTGTGCAAGTAACTCAGAGGGACTTCCTGCCTCCATCTCCACTGTATACTGCCACGGTGTGTCTAGGTCCTCTATTTCATCTTCCTCATAACCCTGTAGCTCCTCTGGCTGCTCCTGTTCCTTCTCTCCAGTCAGATAACTATAAAAAAAAAACAGTTTTGTGAAACCTAAACTGTGCTCCACTGTCCCCCGCCTCTTCCAGTTCAGCCCTCACAGGGCTCATGTGGCCGTGAGATGTAGGCACCACGTCACTAGTGCCCTGACAAGCCATGGTTTCCAACACGTGTTGTAGGAAATGAAGCAGTGGAATGATGTCGTTCATCCCGTAATCCTGGCGACTGACTAATAATGTGGCTTGCTCAAAGGGTCTGAGCAAACGGCAGGTGTCACTTATGAGCTGCCACTGGTTGACATTAAAGTTATCCGCTGGGATCATCAAGAAATCGGTGATGGCTTTTCTCTGTTTGTATAGTTGGTCCAACATTTAGAGGGTGGAATTTCAACATGTGGAAACATCGCAAATCAGACTACGTTGGGGGATACTGTTCTCACGCTACAGCTCAAGGAGGGTGTGCTTTGAGCGGCTGAAGTGCATGCAAAGTTTCCTTCCCATTGTTAGGATGTCTTGCAGATGGGGGGGGGAACCTTCAGGAACCGCTTGACAACCAGATTGAACAAGTGTGGCATGCAGGGTGCATGGCTCAGCCTTCCTTGTCACAGCGCAGACAAGATGTTCTTCCCGTTGTCGGTCACCATTTCCAGTTTTGGTGGAGTAAGCCATGATTCAATTTCTTGATGAATGACTTTTAGCAGTTCCTCCACTGTGTGACTCAGTTTGCCAAGGCAAACAATGTGAAGAACAGCGTGACATCGCAGTGCCCTGCACACATGGTATGCTTGGGAAGCACTGAGACTTGTCCATGCAGTGGAGGCTGAGGACACGGTGGAGGATGAGGAGGCAGGGTCGCACACTGTCACAGAACCAACAGCCTGAGAGCGTGGAGGTGGAAGCAGCATTACCTGTCCAGGTTGCTGTTGTGGCTGTGCAGGAACCACATTCACCCAGTGGGCCATAAAGGACATGCATTGTCCCTGACCGTAGTTACAGCTCTACACGTCGGCGCTGCCGTGCACTTTGGTACACAACAACAGACTCAAGGACTGGCCCACCTTCTGTTCCACAAAATTGTGCAGGGCTGGTATTGCCTTTTTTTCGCAAAGAAATGACGGCTTGGGACTCCACCTCGGCTCGGCACAAGCCATTAGTTCTCTGCAAGGTGCAAAGTCAACCATTTGAAAAGGAGGGACTGCAGCAGCAGCAACTTGGACAGGAGCACATTCAGCTTTTGCGCTGTTGGATGAGTGGGCGCATACTGTTGTCTCTTTGACATGGCTTTGCCGATGGATTGATGACTGACTCGTAGTAGGAGTAGTAGGAGCATCTGGACAGACAGAAGATGGGTTTGACAGACAGCTTCCTTCGGCTATGGTGGTGGAGTCTTGGCTGGCCTAAAGAGGGAGCGGCGTGCCACTGGGTGATGCAGCAGGCTGGCCCACTGCATCAGAGCCACGGTTCTCCCAGGCCGCTCTATGTTGACGCTGCATATGTTAACATTGGGCCAACATTGGGACCCGCTTCCCCTTCTGCCGACATATCTTGCATGTGGCCAGGTTAACATCCTCCTGATGCTTGATGAAAAACTGCAACACCGCCGAGTAGCTGATTTTCCCCCCAACAGTCTGCACTGATTGACTGCCACTGCCGCCGTCTCCAGGTACCCCTGTTCCACTACCTCCCGGGAAGGTAGGCTGCCGCGAAGCAGATGGTTTACCCCGTACACATTGTGCTCCAGACTTCCCACTTCTGCCACCATGCTGACTGCCAACCATGCTACGATGATACAGTTTTTAGGCCCTTAATACTTTAACAGGAACAAAATGGTACACCACGTAGATGTACGTATGTGGTATGAACTTATGAGGGGAGTACAATAAGCTCCACTACAATTAAAGCAGTATTTGTCTACAACACCAACAGGTGTGTACTTTTCGCTGGCCTTTCACAGTAAGTAGGCCCTTAAGACTTTATCAGGAAGAAAATGGTACACCACATAGCTGTAAGTACATGGTATGCACTTATGAGGGGAGTACAATATGCTCCACTACAATAAAAACAGTGTTTGTCTACAACACCAGCAGGTTTGTACTTTTGGCTCACCTTTCACAGTAAATAGGCTCTTAAGACTTTAACAGGAACAAAATGGTACACCACATAGATGTACGTACGTGGTATGGACTTATGAGGGGAGTACAATACGCTCCACTTCACTTAAAACATCATTTGCCTAGAACAGTAGCAGGTGTGTACATTTTGCTGGCCTTTCACAGTAAGTAGGCTCTTAAGACTTTAACAGGAACAAAATGGTACACCACACAGATGTACGTACGTGGTATGCACTTATGAGGGGAGTACAATACGCTCCACTTCACTTAAAACAGTATTTGCCTAGAACAGTAGCAGGTATATACTTTTGGCTGGCCTTTCACAGTAAGAAGGCCCTTAAGACTTTAACAGGAACAAAATCGTACACCACCTATGTACGCACAGGTTGCACTTAATAGAGGATAATAGGCTCCGCAACCTGTATTAGGCACTAATAGCAGGTGATTATGACTTTTAGTGCTCTGCTCACCCTAACTGGCTGGCTACTATTAGCTTTTCAGTTGTTGTACACACCAGTGCTTCAGCATACAATCACTGTGTAGTACACCCAAAATTGCACTCTCAAAATGTTTCTCTCAATCTCTCTCCCTTCCCCATCATTGCTTCTAGGCTGGATTTGGCATTGAAGTGAATCACTGCTATAAAAATGCTTTTCTGTGCAACACGCACTGCTCTCTGTCCCTCTCTCTCTGCAATAGAACGCTGATGTGACTGGCCACAAGATAGCTGCCGATTATATAGGGCTGTGACATCACAGGGGTGGCTGACTGCTGATAGGCTGCATGCTGCATGTGATTTAGGGTCATCCCGCCTATCTGTATTCCCGCCTTACCAAAGTTCCTTGCCTCATGTCCTGACATGTGGGGCCGCCATCTTAGATGCCCTGGAGCCTGGACCGCACTAAATGGAGTTTAATTAAGCAATTCGTGCGATCGAATTGCGGTGCTATTCGAATTTGTTGCGAAGCAAATTTTTCATGAGATTCGAAACAAATTTGAATTCATTAGATTTTATTCGCTCATCCTTAGAAGCCACAATGGGACCTTCCCAGGTTGATTTTCCAGGGCCTGCCATGCTGCAGCGAGGTCACCCGGGGTCCAGATGAAAATCCTTTTTCCATTCTTATTAATTGAAAGGCCAAAGGGGAACAGCCACGCATATTGTAACTCTTCGTCCCAAAGTTGCTCTTGCAGTGGTCTCATTAAATGCAGCTTGGCCAGCGCCTACAGGGCTATGTCCTGATATAGCGAGACCTCAGCATCTCCGTAGTGCATAGGTCTCTTCTCTCTTGCTGCTTGCAGGATGGCAACCATATCAAAGGACAGAAGTCCACATGTAACATCTCTAGGTGGGTCAGAAGGCTTGGGTTTAGGACGGAGGGCTCTGTGTATTCTTTCAATGGTGATTCGTCTTGCTCTCTGCAGCCAAAAGGCTTGTAAATATATCTGCGGCAATTTCTAGCAGTGCTTCAGCAGCCTACGACTCCGGTAAGCCTTTAAACCTAATATTTTTCCTTCTGCTGCGGTTTTCTTGGTCCTCTATAAGGGTGAGAGCATTGTTGATGTGGTCTCCGAACAGCTCCGTCCTAGCAACGTGTGCAGTAGAGTGCGAGGTCAGGTTGATTATCGCTGATTCCAGGGCTTCTGTCAGGGTACCAATGGCACGTACCACAGTTTTTATGTCTGCCAGTTCCATCATGACCGGTGTGAGAGCCTGGCTGAGTGCTTTCTTCATGAAGGATTTTAAGAAGTGTTGAGTAACAGCAGACGAGTGTGCCGCGCTGTCATCACTGCCTGGGGTGCCATCTTCTTCAGAATCTCTCTGCGTTCTCCCTTCAGGCGCCATCTTGGATAGCCAGGCGGGAGAGAAACCATTCATCTTTTTGAGGTATTTAGCTACACCTGCCTGTCCCTTTGCAGGTCTAGGAGATTCGGCAGGTTCCTCAGGAGTGTAGAGTCCGATCTTTCCTTTTAGTGAAACAAGGTAAATTATGAACACTGAGCTCGTGTGGGGCAGGAGAGCAATAGCTCACATGTCCATCTCAGTCCGCAGCTAGGCTCCGCCGTCCCGTGATCTGTAGTTTTTATCAGTATCATTCCTGATTTGATGGGACTGTTTGTTTGCTTTTATAAAAAAAAAGTAGTTTATGGTAGGTGAACAAAATCAGGAATTTTTTGATATTGTTTCTTACATTTATGCCATTTGGTGCGGTTTTATTAACTCATTACATTTTAATTGTTCAGACATCTTCACATGTGGTGATATCACAAAAGCTTATGTTTTTTAATTTTTTTTTAAATTTACATTAACCTATATGAAAAATGGGTAGGGGTGATTTAAACTTTTATTAGGGAAGGGGATTATTCACATTTATGAACTTTTTTTTTTTTACATTTTGTTCAGATTTTTTGTCCCCATAGGAGACTATTGCATGTAATTTTTTGATTGCAGACACTGAATGCTGTGTTACTGGTGGTATTTAGGTAGTTAGGGACCCTTTGTCTATCATGCAGACTATTTGGGACCCTAACCCCAAAAGGATCATAAATGCATTTGTAAGCACTTTAGATTGTGGCATCTGATGGAATAATGCGGGACATGTCCAGCATTAGTGGTTTGTCCTAACTGCTGGTATTCACCGAGTATGAAGCATATGTTTGCTATGGGGATTTTCTCCTACTCTGGACAGTTCTTAAAATTGACAGAGATGTCAGCAGAGAGCACTGTGCTTGTGATGTCAGCAGAGAGATCTGTGTTCCAAAAAGAAAATAATTTCCTCTGTAGTATTCAACAGCTAATAAGTACTGGAAGGATTAAGATTGTTTAATAGAAGTAATTTACAAATCTGTTTAACTTTCTGGCACCAGTTGATTTAAAAAAAAAAAGTTTTCCACTGGAGTACCCCTTTAAAGTTTGCTTTTTATTGTTTTTCTCTATTATAACTGCACTTCATTGTTTTTGTAGATACCCATTGTTTTCTATACAAATAATGATAAAAATTATTAATGTTAAAAATCATAAATTCAATGGAGCATCCAATATATGTAAATGAGTCAACATTCTTTAAACGCTGTCTTATTTTTATTTTTCTCCCTTTAAATAATACTTACTCACAAAACACAAATTTTAGCACATTTTTTAGATTCACACATACACTTACATCAAAGACAGAAACAGGATCAAGACATAAGAGGTTCAGAAATCAATTCATTTGTACCAAAAATTGGCCACTTCAAAACAAGCAGACAAAATTTATTTTCCTGTCTCTCCTATCTCTTCTAGAGACTATTGACAAGTGGGAACAGAGCATAGCTAGCATTTTTCATTCTGCTCTTCTAAAAGTTACTTTGTCGCAGATACTGTAATTAAAAGTGCTAAATAATCTGCTTCTTGAGCTTAGATCATAGATCTTAAAGGGGTATTCCGGGATTTTTTTTTTATTTGACTATGCTACATGGGCTGTAAAGTTAGTGTAGTTCATAATAGTGTCTGTACCTGTGATTGATGGTGGTCTCGCAATTCTTCTGTGGTTTATTTTTAACAGCATACAAAATGACTGTTGTCTCAGGTTTTCCCAGGTTGCAGTGTAGCCCGAGACATTACATTATTAGACAGATGATCAGAGGGAGCCTGTCTTTGCATCAATGGGTGGAGCGAGCTCTGGGTGGGAAGAAGATCAGTCTGTTTTTGCAACAGCTAGAGGCACCTTGGTCAGAAAAGACTGGTCTATTGCATTGAAGGCAGTTCATTTGTGTTTCAATGGGTGGGGTGGCTTATGTGTGGAAGGGAGAAAAGTAACCTCTCACTAACAAATAAGGACTTATGGGACTTGTAGTTTGAGGGAATGAACTCCAAAAGGAAATACCAATTTAAAAAAAGATAGCCTCAGCGTTATAATAATCTCACAACATAGCCATTTAGCCAAACAAGACAAGCACAGATCCTTCGTAAGCATGTCCATTACTGTCAGGCAGGTACGTGTTAAAATCACTTGACGCAGCAAATTTTATTTTTGTGTTTTCATTTTTTACTACGCCATATGAGGGCTTTGTAGGTGGAACAACCATTTAAAATCCAGTTTAGATGCCACTGTCAACTGAAAGGGGTCGTATGTAGTAGAGATGGGCAAACTTTTTAAAAGTTTAAATTGATGGGCTCTCAGAACTTTTCAAAAAAGTTTTTAGGCAAATAGGTTCTTAGGTCAAAACAAGTGTATACCTCTGCCTAAGTCCTGTATAACACTGCCAGGGAAACCTAGGTATTCAAGTAGTTTCAAAGTGGTTTAAAGGCTAAGAAAGACTATGTTCACACACCACAATTTCTGCATGGAATCCTGCATGGAATTCCGCATGAAAATTCTACATGAATTTATAACATCCAATACACTTCAATGGGATTCTGCTGTCCCATTCACACAGCAGAATTTCTGCAGCAGACTTTTTGCTGCAGGAATTCTATTAAAGTAAATGGGCAATTCATTTCTGCTGAATTTACTGCAGAATTTTCATGCAGAATTCTGTGCAGAAATTCTGCCATGTGATCATAACCTTAACACTGTATCAAAGTTACGGTGATACCAGTAACCTATGGTAATGAACAACTTTTTAAAAACACACTGCACTAGGGATTTTCCTTTTTTTTTTTTTTTATTGTAGATGGCTGTCGGTGTTAAAATACACACAGAGGTATCAGAAGGCATGTTGGCCTTTTCAAAGCGTTACAAATTTTTTCTCTCTCTATGGGAATTGCAAGTGGGTTGGTGTATCAACATTAAAATAGTTTAAAAAATTATCGGTGAAGAAGAAATAGCTTTTGTAAACACTGAAAAGTTGAAAAAAGAATCCCTTTTTCTGAGATCATGGTTGGTTGTGTATGTGTAAGCCTGGCAGGATGGTTGATTGGTGGTAGGAGTAGTAGCCAGCAGAAAGCAGGTAGTGGTGAACTAATGGTTGTTACAGTATCCAGCAGGCAGCCAGCTGTGGTGAACTTGGAGTAACTCAGTAGTACTCAGCTGACAGCAGTGGTGTGGAATAGTGCTCATTGTAGCCAGTGGGCAACAGACAGTGGTGGACTATTGATAGTTGTAGCCAGGCCTTGTTATGCCGCTTCATGCCTACATAGAGCTGTAGTTCCTAAACTTGGACCTTAGCTATACTTTCTGTTTGCAGAGATGGTACAGTGCTGTGTTATCTGCATCTTGTGAGGGAGAAAATAATTTTCACATGACAGAATACTGAATAGGCACACCACCACCTGACCGTGCCCTTCCTCTGGAAGATGTTTTTTCCTACAGATGCAGCAGTGTTGTCATCTGCTCCTGAGCTGACCTTACCTGGAGGTCTACATTTTATATGTCTGACAGATGTTCTTGCCCTACCTCTTCTCCCCCTCTTCATCGTTCACAGTACTACTACGCTCCTGCTCGGAACACAACCACCTCCTCATCACCTGTCAAAAACGACATAATCATCATCATCAAACTCCTCCTCATCATTACCCACTTCTCCTGTCAGTATGAACTTTTGATGTCCGATCATGGACTCCTTACTCCCCCTCAGCACATCCACCATGATGCCTCAATCACCCCCATAACTACCACAACAGTAGCACTAGTGCTATGCTCGGCCACTGCTTCTGCCTCCACCACCTTTTCAACATGCTTCAAAGGCTGAATGTCCTCACACAACTCCTCCTCATGGCTATTAGTGTTGAGCAGCATAGGCCATATTCGAATTCGCAATATTTCAGGAATATATGGACGAATATTCATCATATATTCACAAAATTTGCATATTTGTAATATTCACATTTTATTTTCGCATATGCAAAAATTTGCATATGTAAAAATTCATATATGCGAAAATTAGCATATACAAAAATTGGCATATGCGAAAATTAGCATATGCAAATGTTTGCAAATGCGAAAATTCGCACTGCAGTCTCACACAGTAGTATTAGAGCCTTCTTTACACCACACAAGCTGGAAGCAGAGAGGGATGATCACTGTGATTTGTATTGTGAAAAAAAATATATATATATATTGTGAATATATAGTGCTATATTTGCGAATATTCGTGGATATGCGATATTTGCGAATAAAATTTGCATTGCAAATATTTGTGAGCAACACTAATGGCTATCCTTCTGCTTAGCTCAAAGGGGGAGCAAAGACAGAATTAATGGAACAGATTGTCTAGAAAGGTCAAATGCACTGTGCCTTTTAACTGTAGACAAAGAGCAATCCACTGACACCTGGCTCAACATCATTTTGTTAGTCTCTTCCTCCTCCTGAGATGACCAAGAATGAGAAAACCAGTCTAAAAATGTCGTACTATCCTCCAAAACAACCCGACCCCTGGAAAAAAATGGACAGCTTTTGCCTGCTGATGCTTCTGCTACAGCTACCACCAGGCACCTGGCTGCTGCTGCTACCTGTACTGGGCCTGGGAAACTAAGGGGTGTCCACAGTGCTGATATTGTCACTAACATGCTTGCTAGAATAGGACATAGTATTCTTGTCCCCATTCTTGTCCAACCATTGTTTTTTATTGAAAAAGATTTTGAGGTGATTTTTTAGTTTTTGGCATGATTTGTCACTCACCACATAGTCAAGTGGCAAAGAAACTGCCAATCAACTTTATTCCTTATTGTTAGAAATGCTGTTTTTGTTAACCCCAGCTAGAAATGCTCTGTATTTGATTAAACCCAGAAAATACAGCTAAAATAGTGTAAAAGACCTAGTGAAATATCACTTTCACGGCTGGGAATGCTGCTTTCTGTTAAAACTAACTAGAAATTTTGTTTCCTCTTAAGGAGACAGGGCTTACCTGAATGCCCTGCGCCCGGTCCCGGTCTATAATGCATAGTCACGCCGCGACCCTGCGTCATAGCGGGTCGGTCCCGGTAGCTAATGAAAGCCGGGACCCAGGGCAAATAGCACCCATCATTGTGCAGTGCGCTATTAACCCTTTAGACACGGCGATCAAAGTTGATGGTCGCGTCTAAAGTAGAAAAAATTGAATCCCGGCAGCTCAGTCGGGCTGATCAGGACCATTGAGGTGAAATTGCGATGTCCCGATCAGTTAGGACACGAGCGGAGGGTCCGTTACTAGAGATGAGCGAACTTTTGTAAAAATCGATTTGGCCGATTAGCCCAATTTTTTTGAAAGCAAATTTATATTAAAAACGGCTATTTCTGGACTGCAGGGAGCCTTAATAGGGGTGTAGAAAACTTTGCTTTGTTCTAACACGCATATGGAGTGTGTTGGAGTAGTAAAATAATATTGTTATTCGGAATGACATGCAGATTACAGACAACCCTTTTAGAATCAGAGTGGCACAATGACAGAGCCTGGAGGATGCATCAGTATGAGGAGACCATACAGAGGCTGAATGAAACAGTGTGGAGGAGTTGGCAGCATGAGTGTCAGGATTCGGCAGGCTGGAGGTGGATCCTCTGTGTCAGAGAGGGATTGGCGTGGACCGTGCCGGCGGACCGGTTCTAAGTTGCTACTGGTTTTAACCAGAGCCCGCCGCAAAGCGGGATGGTCTTGCAGCGGCGGTAGCAACCAGGTCGTATCCACCGGCAACGGCTCAACCTCTCTGACTGCTGAGATAGGCGTGGTACAAGGGATTAGGCAAGAGCAAGGTCGGACGTAGCAGAAGGTCAGGGCAGGCAGCCAGGATAGTAGTCAGGGGCAACGGCAAGAGGTCTGGAACACTGGCTTGGGATACACAAGGAACGCTTTCACTGGCACAATGGCAACAAGATTCGTCAAGGAAGTGAAGGGGAAGTGAGGTAATATAGGGAAGTGCACAGGTGAACACACTAATTAAAACCATGCGCCAATCAGTGGCGCACTGGCCCTTTAAACCGCAGAGAGCCTGCGCGCGCGTGCCCTAGGGAGCGGGGCCGCGCGCGCCGGGACAGCACAGACGGGGAACGAGTCTGGTAAGCGGGTCGGGATGCGCACCGCGAGCAGGCGCGTCCCGCATCACGAATCGCGTCCCGCATCGCGAATCGCATCACGGCTAGGGACATTGTCGCAGCGCTCCCGGTCAGCGGGTCTGACCGGGGCGCTGCGAACAGGAGAACGCTGCGAGCGCTCCGAGGAGGAGCGGGGACCCGGAGCGCTTGGCGTAACAGTACCCCCCCCCCCCCCGGGTCTCCCCCTCTTTTTTAAACCTGAAAATTTGTGAATAAGGTCCTTGTCGAGAATGTTATCCTCGGGTTCCCATGACCTCTCCTCAGGACCGCAATTCTCCCAATCTACAAGAATTTTTTTTTTACCTCTGACCGTCTTGGATGCGAGAATTTCTTTAACCGAGAAGACATCTGAGGACCCGGAGACAGGAGTAGGAGCAACAACCTTGGGAGAGAAGCGGTTAAGGATAAGCGGTTTAAGGAGAGAGACATGAAAAGCATTGGGAATACGGAGAGAAGGGGGAAGAAGGAGTTTGTAGGAGACAGGATTGATTTGGCACTTGATTTTAAAGGGTCCAAGATAATGTGGTTCCAGTTTATAACTGGGGACACGGAAGCGGATATACTTGGCGGAGAGCCACACTTTGTCTCCAGGAGCAAAGACAGGAGGAGTTCTTCATTTTTTGTCGGCATGTTTCTTCATCCGGGATGAGGCCTGTATGAGGGATTTTTGAGTCTCTTTCCAGATGGTGGAGAAGTCCCGGGTAACCTCATCAACAGCGGGCAAACCAGAAGGCATGGGAGTGGGGAGGGGGGGAAGAGGGTGACGGCCGTACACCACAAAGAACGGGGATTTAGCGGAGGACTCAGAGACTTTGAAATTGTAAGAGAATTCGGCCAATGGTAGAAGATCGGCCCAATCATCCTGGCGGGAGGAAACAAAATGTCGCAAATAGTCACCAAGAACCTGGTTAACTCTCTCCACTTGCCCATTGGATTGGGGATGATAGGAAGACAAGAAGTTTAATTTGATTTTAAGCTGATTACAGAGGGCCCTCCAGAATTTCAACATAAATTGAACGCCTCTATCCGAGACGATATGCGTGGGAAGCCTGTGAAGGCGAAAAATGTGCACAAAATTTTTTTCGCCAACTGTGGCGCAGAAGGAAGACCTGGAAGTGGAATAAAATGTGCCATCTTGGAGAAACGAACAACGAACACCCAAATGACTGTGTTGCCATGGGATAAAGGCAGGTCTGTTATAAAGTCCATAGCAATCTGAGACCATGGTAGCTCAGGAAAAGGCAGAGGATGAAGGAGGCCAGCAGGCTTCTGACGAGGAGTTTTGTCCCGGGCACAGTCTGTACAAGCCCGAACAAAATCAGCAACATCTGCTTCCAGGGTAGGCCACCAATAAAAACAAGAGATGAGCTGGATGGACTTTTTGATGCCAGCATGGCCGGCGAGGTGTGAGGAGTGTCCCCACCTGAGGATCCTGAGGCGCTGGCGTGGAGGGACGAAGGTCTTTCCAGGAGGAGTTTGTCTGATGGAAGCTGGGGAAGCGGAGATTAGACACTCAGGAGGAATAATGTGTTTCAGGGAGACTTCCATTTCAGAGGCATCCGAGGAGCGAGAGAGGGCGTCAGCCCTGATGTTCTTGTCAGCAGGGCGAAAATGAATCTCAAAGTTAAAACGGGCAAAAAACAACGACCACCTAGCCTGGCGTGGGTTCAGCCGTTGGGCAGACTGAAGATAAGAGAGATTCTTGTGATCAGTGTATATAATAATTGGGTATTTGGACCCCTCCAGCAGGTGCCTCCATTCCTCGAGGGTCAGTTTTATGGCCAGTAGTTCTCGATCACCGATGAAGTAATTTTTCTCGCAGGAGATAAGGTCCTAGAAAAGAAACCACAAGTAACGTTATGTCCAGAAGAGTTGCGGATAAATCCCCTTTTTACATTTTCTTGGATGTACTCCGTCATGACTTGTGTTTCAGGAGCAGACAGGGAATAGATTCTGCCCCGGGGTGGAGTAGTACCAGGGAGGAGATCAATAGGATAGTCAAAAGGCCTGTGAGGAGGCAAAGTCTCTGCTTGTTTTTTGCAAAAAACATCGGCATAGTCCACATAGCCCTTGGGGAGACCTGGTATCGGAGGAGACATAGGGTTTTGACTGGCAGGACTGGGAGCAGACATAAGGCATTTTTTGTAGCAAGAAGTACCCCAGTTCTTGATGTCCCGGGTGGTCCAGTCAAGGGTAGGGGAATGGCGTTGAAGCCAAGGTAGTCCGAGAAGAATTTCAGAAGTGCAGTTAGAAAGTACCAGAAATTCAATCTTTTCGTGATGGGGTCCAATGCACATTAAGAGGGGTTCTGTGTGGTAACGCACAGTACAGTCCAATCTTTCACCATTAACTGAGGCGATGTAGAGAGGTCTGGCGAGACTGGTCACTGGGATGTTGAACCTGTTAACGAAAGAGGCCAAAATAAAATTTCCTGCAGATCCAGAATCCAAGAAGGCCACAGCTGAAAAGGAGGAGTTAGAAGAAGAAATCCGCACAGGCACAGTAAGACGTGGAGAAGCAGAGTTCACACCTAGGGCTGTCTCACCTTTGTGCGGACTCGGAGTCTTTCCTGACGTGGAGGACGGATAGGACAATCCTTCAAGAAGTGTTCGGTACTAGCACAGTACAGGCATAGGTTCTCTTTGCGGCGGCGTGTCCTCTCTTGTGGTGTCAGGCGGGACCGGTCTACTTGCATAGCCTCCACGGCGGAAGGCACAGGAACAGATTGCAGCGGACCAGAGAAGAGAGGAGCCGGGGAGAGAAACCGCCTAGTGCGAACAAAGTCCATATCCTGGCGGAGCTCCTGGCGTCTTTCGGAAAAATGCATGTCAATGCGGGTGGCCAAATGAATAAGTTCATGCAGGTTGGCAGGGATTTCTTGTGCGGCCAGCACATCTTTGATGTTACTGGATAGGCCTTTTTTGAAGGTCGCGCAGAGGGCCTCATTATTCCAAGATAATTCGGAGGCAAGAGTACGGAATTGGATGGCGTACTCGCCTACTGGAGAATTACCCTGGACAAGGTTCCTGGTTCCTCGAAGACACTTCGAATCTCCGTGAAGAAAGGGTGTACGGAGGCAGTGACAGGAGACTAACCACGAAAGCCACCTTTGACTGTTCAGTTGGAAATTGGTCCGACATCATCTCCAAATGCAGGGAACATTGCGAGAGAAGACCACGGCAATGTCTAGAGTCCCCATCAAACTTGTCCGGCAATGATAAACGGGGGCTGGATGCGGCCACTCGCTGCGGAGGAGGTGCAGGAGCTGGCGGAGGAGATGGTTGCTGAAGCTGTGGTAGAAGCTGCTGTAGCATAACAGTCAGTTGAGACAGCTGATGGCCTTGTTGTGTTATCTGTTGCGACTGCTGGGCGACCACCGTGATAAGGTCAGCGACAACTGGCAGCGGGACCTCAGCGGGATCCATGTGCTCCTGTGCTCCTGTCGAAGTTGCTGGTGCTGCAGTCCCTCCCTTTTAAAGTGGTGGACTCTGCACCTTTCAAAGAACTGATGGCTTGATGAAAAACTGCCATACCGCCGACTAACTGATTTTCCCACCAACTGTCTGCACTAATTGACTGCTATTGCCACCTTCTCCAGGAACCCCTGTTCTACTACCTCCCGGGAAGATAGGCTGCCGCAAAGCAGGTGGTCTCCCCGGGGCACGTTTGGCTCCAGATTTTCCACTTCTGCCACCATGCTGACTGCCACCCATACTACCACCTTGCTTGCTCAGCTGCTGCCTCACGGCAACCTGCAACTCTCTTCTCCTGATGATGATGAAGCCCCTTCTGCACCCAACTCCCAATTGCGATCGTTTCATCATCATCAACAAGTGTTTGCACATCATTGATTTCCTTCTCAGGCTCCTCAACAGTGTCTGCTTCAGGACCCTGAACCCTGGCAACACCGCCTCCCACATCACTCTCCTCATCACTACTTGCCTGCCTAGCGGAGGAAACAGCGGATGTCTCCTCCACTTGTTTGCTGGCCAGTAGGTGCTGACTGTCCTCTATTAGATCATCCTCAGTGAATAGTGGAGCTGAACCCACAGGATAAGATACTTTGGTAGGGGAGGGAACAGAATAGGACAGAGGCAATGGGAGGACAGGGACTGCTCCCGGGCGATGCCAACTGAGGGTTGTGTCTGAGAAACCCACCGACTTTTGACTGGGGGTATCAGATGTCACTTGTGATGAAGTGGATGATCGTGTTAACCAATCGATGACGGCAGATGGGTTGCTGGTCGAGACATGACCGCTAGCTAATACCGGGAGCTCAGGCCTCTCGCTGCAACTCCTGCTGCCACTTTCCCCTAGTCTGCTGCGGCCTCTGCCTGATGAATTTAGGCCTCTGCCACTCCTCTGTGCACGTCCTGGTACTTCTCTGCCTGACATACTTAGTCCATATATGAGGGGAGTATAATACGCTTCACTACGCTTAAAACAATATTTGTCTAGAACAGCAGCAGGTGTGTACTTTTGCCTGGACTTTCACATTATCACTTAGATGTAGGTATGTGGTATGCAGTTAATAGGGCAGAAAAATGCGCTACAGTACACTTAAAAAAGTAGCTGAGTACAACACCAGCCGGTGAGTACTTTTGTCTGGACTTTTACAATATCTAGGCACTTGACAGATTAACAGGTACAAAATAGTACACTACTTAGATGTAGGTATGTGGTATGCACTTATGAGGGTAGAAAAATGCGCTACTGTACGCTTAATAAAAGTAGTGGAGTAAAACACGAGCCGGTGATTACTTTTGGCGGTCCTTTCACAGTATGTAGGCCCTTGACAGATTTACAAATACAAAATAGTACACCACTTAGATGTAGGCATGTGGTATGCACTTACAGTAAACTTTAAAAAAACAAATGTTTGCACAACACCAGCAGAACACAACAGTGCTGCATCACAAAAAAGCTGTGAACACAAAATTTCAATCTGTCAAAGACTAGTAGGGATGGACTGCTGGTTATTATACCATCTACAGATTAGTATAACCAGCAGATGAGTTTTTGTGGAACAAAGACACAGAATTGCGCTGAAAAATTATTCCTGCCTCCTCTGCTAAGGTTTATGAAGTTGAGGCAGCTTGTTGAAATGTATGAGGCAACAGACAGCTATCTGCCCCTCTCTGTAATACAATGCTGAAGAAAGTGACGGGGAGATTAATGGCTGCAGTAAAAATCATTTTAAGTAAAAGAAAACACTGCTCTCTGTCCACCAGAACGCTGATGTGACTAGGATGTGAAATGCCGCTGGAATGAGCTTTTCTGTGTAACACACACAGCGATGTCTGTCCTACCTCTATGCAGTGTAGTGAATGATATGACGAGCCGCTAAATGGCTGCCGTTTATATAGGGCTGTGACATCACAGGGGTGACTGGCTGCTGATGGGCTGCATGTGATTCAGGGTCATCCCGCCTACTTCCCTTCCCGCCTTGCCTTCCTGCCTTCCCAGCATTCCTTGCCCCATGTACCGATTTGTGGATCTGCCATTTTAGATGCCCTGGAGCCTGGACCGCAGGAAATGGAGTTTAATTAAGCTGTTTGAGCGATAGAATCGTGGCGATATTCACATTTGTTGCGAATCAAATATTTCATGAAATTCGTGACGAATTTGGGTTTGTCAGCTTTTATTCGCTCATCTCATCGATTGACTTCTCCATGCCTGATATCTAGGCAGGAGAAGTCAAGCCCCCATAACACTGATGATCCGCATATAGTTCTATGCCAATAATCAGTGTTTAGGAATCAATGTAATGCATAATATAGCCACTAGGGGGGGCTATATTATACTAAAAAAAAAGTTGAAAAAAATTACTTATGATGAATTAACCCCTTCCTTAATAAAAGTAAAAATCACCCCCTTTTCACATAAAAAAAAAACTGTGTAAATAAAAATAAAAATAAACATATGTGGTATCGACGCATGCAGAAATGTCTGAACCATAAAAATATATCATTAATTAAACTGCACGATCAACGGCGTACACGCTAAAAAATTCCAAAGTCCAAAATAGCATATTTTGGTCACTTTTTATAGCACAAAAAAAATGAATATAATGTGATCAGTAAGTCCAATCAAAACAAAATTAGTACCGATAAAAACTTCAGATCACGGTGAAAAAAATGATTGGCCCATACAAGGAAAAAAAAGTTATAGGGGTCAGAAGATGACAATTTTTATATTGTTACACTCTGCGCTCTGTCCATTAGCGCAGTGTCCCTATGTCCCTGTCTGCCGGCGGGGCTGGGATTCGCATTGTGGGACGCGCCCTCATGCGAATCCCAGTCCGTCACTCACCATGCTCCGCTGCCTCCTCCTCCTCTGTGTGTCTGTGCTGGCTTGTGCACACCCGTCTCCCAGGGCGCACGCGCTGGAGCTCTGAAATTTAAAGGGCCCATAATTAGTTGTTGCACCTGACACTACATTATAAAGTCCCTGCACCTCCCACACTTCCCTGTCGGATCTTCAGTGCCCCTAGCCTGAGATTAAGCATTCCATATTGCCTGTTTGCCTTACCCGTGTATCCAGACCTTCCTGCTATGTTATTTGACTTTGCCACCTGCCTTAACCTTCTGCTACGTTTGACTACGCTACTGCCTTATCCTTCGGTACCTTGCCTTACCCAGTTACCTGTGTGGTCGAGCAGTGATGGGGATAGCGACCTAGGTGTCGCCTGCCACACCAAGCCCATACTGCCTTGTGGCGGGCTCTGGTGAAGGCCAGCGACACCTTAGACTCCACTCCCTGATACGGTCCGAGTCATCAGCCACACAGGTTAGAGGATCCACATCCAGCTCCGTAACAAGTATACATTTTCGTGTATGTAGTTATGATTTTTTTCAAGAAGTAATACAAAATCAAACCTATATAATTAGGGTATCATTTAAACCGTATGGACCTACAGAATTAGTGCAGTCACACTGGTGGAATTAGTGAAGTAGAATCACTCAACACAGTAATGCAGGTCAGTCCAGCAATGCTTTGCTCAAATGGCTTTGTGTTGTAGTGTGATAGTTTCCATTGCTGGACTCTGTAGTTCCACAGTGAGCTCTATGTGTGCTCATTGCCCAACTTGTCCCACCACATATTTTTTCCTGATTGGCCTCACAGAAGGTTATATCATCTTGGATATAGCTGCAAAAGTATTCTGGGCTTCCCTGACATCATCTCAGTGTTCATACTTCCTCATCCTATGCTTAAACGCTGTCAAACATCATTTGTTACTCGCTCCTTCTCTTATAATAATGCAGCCGCAAAGCTCACACAATGTGAACCTGGCAAAGTTCTTCACCGAACATCATTTTAGTCTAATTTCTGTGGTTGTGGCTCGCTAATCTCTAGTTAATAGCCGACAGCAGCAATCACCACATGCTGGCTATAAGCAGTGGCCCTTGGTTTCTGAAAACAGTCAGGGGCCGTTGAGTATGGAGTGAGACTGAATCAGTATCCCTATCTACACTTCTATACCCACTCCAGGACTGAAAAACATATGCTTTTGCATAAGCTGCTGCATGTGTACTATATACTCAAAGGCTCTGTTCACTTCTTTGTTGGAGACTACGTCATAGATTCAGTCATATTTGATAGAAAAGTGTTTGCAGTTTGCAGTGCCATTTTATTCTGACAAAATTAAGAACACTATGATGGATCTGACATACCCCATTATACATTAAGTGGGGGGCATGTCAGACAGACACCATTGCAGTCTGTGTGAAAGATTACAAATGCAGACTTGCCAGCTGGCAAGATGGTAGCAGCATGATATCTAAGTGCCTTATAAATTTATGATTGAGATAAGATAGAAAAAAAATTAACAAACTCCATCCAACAAAAACAAAAATGTTGTTTGTGTTATGATTTTGGTTACTTATCTGAAATGGTGCTGAGTGGGTTGTATGATTGGGATGGCTTTTGACAATTGACAATTCCGGGCCTGAAGAAATGCCCAGAGGGTGTGAAACAGCGCCGGTGCTTCGGACGGGGCTCTGTAACACCTTTTGCCCTGCCGTTCACATCTATCCGTATGTAGCCACTGTATTGATCTCTTAATAAAGTGCACAGCATCGGACCAGTGAGTGATCGCCTCTTTCTTTCCTTATTTTGGAGAATTTGTTGAGCGGTAACTGTACTAGCGTGAGCACCACCGCTACACCAGCTGTGCTGAATAAGCCTATTATCCCCTGACAGTCATACAGCTACTACCTACAAATCCCTGAGCAGTGCCAGGTGTTCTGTTATAATCTGTATTAACAAATGTTTCTCTGCGTTTAGATTTTTTATACAAACTGTCAGGTTTTTCAGAGCTTAAAGGGGTACTCCGGTGGAGCTTCCTAAACCAGCACCTGTTGAAGGGTTTGCCTGTGCAGCCAATGACTGGCCACAGTAGTGTCTTGTCTCAGCCAGTGATTGGCTGAGTGGGTAGGCCTTCATCTTGAAAGCAGGAAGACAAAAGAGCAGAGGACTGGACTGAACTGAACGGGAGCTGTAGGGAACCAGCATGGGACAAGGGCTAACTAAGTATGTTTTGGTTTTCGAATTTGTATGGCGCCCAGCCCCTGATTCATTTTTATACAAGTAGCAGAATACACTTTTAAGGCATGGAAAGTTGGTTCAATCTTGTGAAATAAAGTCACTGGCTCTGGCTCCAGGAAGTTAAACAGATTTATAAATTACTTCTATTAAAAAACTTAATCATTTCAGTACTTATCAGCTGCTGTATACTGCAGAGGAAGTTGAGTAATTCTTTTCAGTCTGACCAAAGTGCTCTCTGCTGACACCTCTGTCCATTTCAGGAACTGTCCAGATCAGGAGAAGTTTGCTATGGGGATTTGCTTATACTCTGGACAGTTCCTGACACAGACAGAAGTGTCAGCAGAGAGCATTGTGGTCAGACAGAAAAGAACTTCACAACTTCCTCTGTAGCATACAGCAGCTGATATGTACTGGAAGGATTATGATTTTGTAATAGAAGTAATTTACAAATCTGTTTAACCTTCTGGAGCCAGTTGATATGAAAAAAAATTGTTTTCCCCCATGGCACCCCTTTAAATCCACTACATTTAATGTGGAAATATTAGTAAATATGTCGGGATTTTTTGGAAAATGACGAGATGTGTCCTTTTTTTTTACAGCAGCCATGCCCCCTATTCTGAGTAAAGTGGAGAGATGCTTTTGGAATTTTTTTGGTCACAAATTCTGCAGTGCAATTTGGGCACAAAACCCATTAAAATCACTTTAGTAAATTACCCCCTATGTTACCATGTGTTACAAAGTCTCTTATTTGTTTCAATGGGCCCCATGTAATAGTACAACAGTTACTCTTCTGACTGTGTCTTTATTCATTCTCTATAATATTTTGTTTTAAGTCATTAAGTAAAAGTTATCTAATTTTGCTATGCAAACTGTTTCAAAGAATATTTGGAACATCTGTATTTTTTGGAATATCCTATAAGCTTTTTTCAAAGTCAAATTGTAAAACCTTGAGCTTGTAAAATATAGCAGAACAATAAAGAATTGCAATAAAAACAAATACAATTTCTCTCCCGAGCAGTTATCCAGGTGATAATTTAATTTCATCCTATCAATGCACCTTCTGGGAAATTGTCTACACTTTTTTTTTTCAGCATTAGGTATTCAAAGCAAAACTACGATATCCAGTACATATGCATTTCCATGGAAACTTGACAGGCACAGTCTAGAGAAGACAAGCACTACTTTCACTTTAAAGGTAGAATAATATCACAAGCCAGTATAACCTACATTCTCAATTTAATCTAAAAAAAATTGTTCTAAATTACTGGCAGCACTTCAAAGTAATAGGATCCAGGCAGGGTAACCCAGTGAATCTACAGATGAATGTGGACAAAGACTAGAAAATGACATCTAAGCTTGTTATCATGTCAAATCATATCCACCTCAGAACTTTAATTAGAAAAATAAGCAAAAAAGAAATCTTATCAAAGTGAAAACAGGAATGTAATGTAAAATTAATCTCCAAAGTAGTAATGTCAGGGGAATAATACAAAAAAAAAGTATGGAAGTATACCGGGTATAGAGCATTAACCCCTTAAGGACCAAGGGCGTACAGGTACGCCTTTGCTCCCTGGTACTTAAGGACCAAGGGCGTACCTGTACGCCCGTGGGAATTTCGGTCCCCGCTGCGCGCCGGGCGGGGATCGTGCCGGGGTGACTGCTGATATCTATCAGCAGGCACCCCGCACAAATGCCCAGGGGGGTCATTAGACCCCCCCATGTCGGCGATCGGCGCAAATCGCAAGTGAATTCACACTTGCGATTTGCGCCGATTCCGGGTCATATGGGTCTATGGTGACCCGTTGACCCGGAATAGAAGGGGGATCGCGGGTGTCCTAGACACCCACGATCCCCCTGTAGCGATAGGAGTGAGGTGGCAGGGTTGCCACCCCTCCTATCTCTGCTATTGGTGGTCTAGACGCGACCACCAATAGCAGATCGGGGGCGGAGGGGTTTACTTTCGGTTTCCCCGTCCTGCCCACCCACAATAGGCGGGGCAGGACGGGGAAACCGACAGGGACTGGCGCCAAAGATCCACTTACCCATTGGCGACGGCAGCGGCGACGATCAGCGGCGGCAGCGGGCGACGATCGGCGGAAGAAGAGGACCGCGACGCAGCTCCCTGGATCCAACGGAAGCCGGTGAGTTACTTAGCAACATCTGGAGGGCTACAGTCTGAGACCACTATAGTGGTCTCTAAACTGTAACCCTCCAGATGTTGCAAAACTACAACTCCCAGCATGCCCAGAGAGCTGTTTAGGCTTGCTGGGAGTTGCAGTTTTGCAACAGCTGGAGGTCTACAGTTTGAGACCACTGCAAAGTGATCTCTATACTGTGCACCTCCAGATCTTGCAAAACTACAACTCCCAGCATGCCCAGACAGCAGTTTGCTGTCTGGGCATGCTGGGAGTTGTAGTTTTGCAACATCTGGAGGTCCACAGTTTGGAGACCACTATGCAGTGGTCTCTAAACTATAGCTCTACAGATGTTGCAAAACTGCAACTCCCAGCAAGCCTAAACAGCAAACAGCTGTCTCTGCATGCTGGGAGTTGTAGTTGCGATCCCTCCAGCTGTTGCATAACTACCTTTACCAGCATGCCTTTCGGCGATCAGTACATGCTGGGAGTTGAAGTTTTGCAACAGCTGGAGGCACACTGGTTGGAAAATACTGAGTTAGGTAACAGAACCTAACTGAAGGTTTTCCAACCAGTGTGCCTCCAGCTGTTGCAAAAGTACAACTCTCAGCATGCACGGTCTGTCAGTACATGCTGGGAGTTGTAGTTTTGAAACAGCTGGAGGTTTGCCCCCCCCCCCCATGTGAACGTACAGGGTACATTCACACTGGCGGGTTTACAGTAAATTTTCTGCTTCAAGTTTGGGCTGTGGCAAATTTTTCACCGCAGCGCAAACTCCTAGTGGTAAATTCACTGTAAACCCGCCAGTGTGACTGTACCCTAAAAACACTACACTACACATAATAAAGAGTAAAACACAACATATACACCCCCTTACACTGTCCCCCTAATAAAAAAGAAAAAACGTATTGTACGGCAGTGTTTCCAAAACAGAGCCTCCAGCTGTTGCAAAACAACAACTCCCAGCATTTCCGGACAGCCACTGACTGTCCAGGCATGCTGGGAGTTTAGCAACAGCTGGAGGCACCCTGTTTTGGAATCACTGGCGTAGAATACCCCTATGTCCACCCCTGTGCAATCCCTAATTTAGTCCTCAAATGCGCATGGCGCTCTCTCACTTCTGAGCCCTGTCGTATTTCAAGGAAACAGTTTAGTGCCACATATGGGGTATCTCCGTACTCGGGAGAAATTGCGTTACAAATTTTGGGGGCTTTTTTTCCTTTTACCCCTTATGAAAAAGAAAAGTTGGGGTCTACACCTGCCTGTTAGTGTAAAAAATTTTTTTACACTAACATGCTGGTGTTGTCCTTTACTTTTTATTTTCACAGGAGGTAAAATGAAAAAAAGACCCCCAAATTTGTAACGCAATTTCTCCTGAGTACGGAGATACCCCATATGTGGGCGTAAAATGCTCTGCGGACGCACAACAATGCTCAGGAGTGAGAGCGCACCATGTACATTTGAGGCCTAAATTGGTGATTTGCAAAGGGGTGGCTGATTTTACAGCGGTTCTGACATAAACACAAAACAATAAATACAGACATGTGACCCCATTTTGGAAACGAAACCCCTCACGGAACGTAACAAGGGGTATAGTGAGCCTTAACACCCCACAGGTGTTTGACAAATTTTCATTAAAGTTGG
The DNA here is from genome assembly GCF_029499605.1 of Hyla sarda. Classification (NCBI taxonomy): domain Eukaryota; kingdom Metazoa; phylum Chordata; class Amphibia; order Anura; family Hylidae; genus Hyla; species Hyla sarda. The sequence goes on from NC_079189.1 coordinate 88,176,954, forward strand.
ATGGGAAAATGAAAAAAAAAATTTGTCTTCACTAAAATGCTGGTGTCACCCTAAATTTTTCATTTTCACAAGGGAAAATAAAAAAAAGCCCCCCAAAATTTGTAACCCAATTTCTTCTGAGTAAGAGCATACCCCATATGTGGATGTAAAGTGCTCTATGGGTGCACTACAATGCTCAGAAGAGAAGGAGCGCCATTGGGATTTTGAAGAGAAAATTTGTCCGGAATTGAAGGCCACTTGTGTTTACAAAGCCCCCATGGTACCAGAACAATGGACCCCCCCCATATGTGACCCCATTTTGGAAACTACACCCCTCATGTAATGTAATAAGGGGCGCAGTGAGCATTTACGCCCCACAGGTGTCTGACAAATTTTTGGAACAGTGATCCGTGAAAATGAAAAATGTAATTTTCCATTTGCACAGCCCACTGTCCCAAAGATCTGTCAAACGCCAGTGGGGTGTAAATGCTCACTGCACCACTTATTAAATTCTGTGAGGGGTGTAGTTTCCAAAATGGGGTCACATGTGGGGGGGAGTCCACTGTTCTGGCACCACGGGGGACTTTGTAAATGCACATGGCCCCTGACTACCATTCCAAACGAATTCTCTTTCCAAAAGCTCAATGGTGCTCCTCCTCTTCTGAGCATTGTAGTTCGCCCGTATTGCACTTTATGCCAACTTATGGGGTACCTCTATACTCAGAAGAGATGGGGTTACAAATTTTGGGGGGTATTTTCTGCTATTAACCCTTGCAAAAATGCGAAATTTGGGGGGGAAACACATTTTAGTGAAAACATTTTTTATTTTTTTTACATATGCAAAAGTCGTGAAACACCTGTGGGGTATTAAGGCTCACTTTATTCCTTGTTACGTTCCCCAAGGGGTCTAGTTTCCAAAATGGTATGCCATGTGGGTTATTTATGCTGTTCTGGCACCATAGGGGCTTCCTAAATGCAACATGCCCCCCAAAAACCATTTCTGAAAAACGTACTCTCCAAAATCCCCTTGTTGCTCCTTCGCTTCTGAGCCCTCTACTGCGCCTGCCGAACACTTTACATAGACATATGAGGTATGTGCTTACTCGAGAGAAATTGGGCTACAAATATAAGTATACATTTTCTCATTTTACTCCTTGTAAAAATTCAAAAATTGGGTTTACAAGAACATGCGAGTGTAAAAAATAAAGATCGTGAATTTTCTCCTTCACTTTGCTGCTATTCCTGTGAAACACCTAAAGGGTTAAAACACTTACTGATTGTCATATTGAATACTTTGGTGGGTGTAGTTTTTATAATGGGGTCATTTGTGGGGTATTTCTAATGGGAAGACCCTTGAAATCCACTTCAAACCTGAACTGGTCTCTGAAAAAAAGCGAGGTTCAAAATTTTTTGAAAAATTGGAAAAGTGCTGCTGAACTTTGAAGCCCTCTGGTGTCTACCAAAAGTAAAAACACGTCAATTTTATGATGCAAACATAAAGTAGACATATTGGAAATGTGAATAAAATAAAAAAATATTTTGAATATCCATTTTCCTTACAAGCAGAGAGCTTCAAAGTTAGAAAAATGCTAAATTATCAAATTTTTCATCAAATTTTGGGATTTTTCACCAAGAAAGGATGCAAGTTACCACAAAATTTTACCACTAAGTTAAAGTAGAATATGTCACGAAAAAACTATCTCGGAATCAGATTGATAACTAAAAGCATTCCAGAGTTATTAATGTTTAAAGTGACAGTGGTCGGATGTGCAAAAAACGCTCTGGTCCTAAGGTGTAAAATGGCCTGGTCCTTAAGGGGTTAAAGAGGGGTTCAGGAGGGCTAATGTGGTGTTGTTAACCCCTAAGGGCTTGTTTGTGAGGCATGATGCTTTATAAAGACTGCCTTGCTATAGGAAAGGGTGCAGAAAAAATGCACACAAAATCCGTCTGCAATGCTGAACTCAACAAAGGCTTTACTTGCTATACTTACACTTGATGATTCCAAAAACATATACACAATATTCAAAAAGCATGGTGGTCCTCTTGAAGAGACACAAAACCTGTTAAGGAGACATTTAAATGCTGCTGGCCCTGGTTAAGCGCCACTGGGAGCATTCTGACCTCGTCATGATGACTGGCTCTGCCTGGCACAGTACTCCTCATCATTGGCAGAAAAGTCAATCCAATGAAGAGATCAATGCACCAGGCCAATCAGCTGTGGCACCAGCATTCACATCTCCTGAAAGGTAGGACTTTTAAACAGACATTGCCTGGTCACAGACGCCAGGGGATGTGGTCATTACCGTCACTAGTGTTTCTATTAGTATCTGTGTTCCTTGACCCTGACTATTGCCTGTGTCCTGACCTTGCTTTTTGCTTGATATTTTTGGACCTGACCCTGAGTTTTTCTGAGACTTTGGCTTGTTTCTGGTTATCACAATAATAGAAGAACTGAATGGCAATCACCAAGTCTGATGCAAAAGGGGATCCCTTTAATGAAGTAGTGATAAAAAAAAAATACATAAAATGCGCAAGGGAACATGGACGTCAGAGATGTCAGTAGTAACAGCTGTTTCGTATACCTAGTATACCATGTCCCCCTGCACATATATGTATTTCTAAACCCTACTTCATTAAATTGATTTCCTTTTTTTCCTGGACCATCACTGACTGCATTTATACATCTGCTGTGCTGAGCAAACCTGTATATGCTTCTATTGTTTCTGGTTATCTTTTTCTATTTGCTGATTCTGTTCTTCTGTCATTGACCTGGATTGTCTTACCCTCCCTTAATGAGTGTAGGGACTATCACCAAGTTAGCGGCCACCATTTTGGGTCAGATCATCCAGTTAGGTAGGGACTATTGCTTCACTATTCCCTACCTATCATGGCAACTATGCTTACCAACTCAAATTGCTATTTCAACAGTCACTTTCAGAACAAATTCTGCATCCAACCACTGTCAAGAATCTACAATGAAATGCAAAGTTCTTTTATTCTTTAACCCATCACACTTCTAGCATTAACCAACATTTGGATGGGAATCCTGCTCATTTTATGCAGGAATAGGGACTTTACCATCAATAGTTCCCTACTCACACATGCACCAATCAGCACCTATCTACAGTTCTTCATACTTTAGCTTTGGCTACTTTCTAATAGCATCATACTATGTGAAGCCAAAGTACCCCACCTTCATGATGCCTAACCACATGGAAACTGCAGACAATATTCTTAGAAAATCATACTTAACACTGTAGATATACAACATAGCATGGTGAGAATGCACATAATATTTACAATACTCAGTGTTCAATAATAGGCCAATATAATCCAGTGTGATAGGGCCATCTGATGAGCAAGAACAGTTTATGAGTGATGGAGGAAGAGGGCCATGTGGACCATCCAGTGATTGTTTGTGCAGTCTCCCTGTGCGATTCTTAAAGGGGTACTCCTGCGCTAAGACATCTTATCCCCTATCCAAAGGATAGGGGATGAGATGCCTGATCGTGGGGGTCACGCCCCCTCCCATAGGTTTACATTGAGGGGGCGTAGCGTGACGTCACACGAGGGCGGAGCCTTTACGTAACAATACTCTGGCCCCATGATCGGCAGTCATCAGACCCAGAGCGAACATGCTCCGGGGGCTGATGGTAACGGGTGCTGCGGGAAAGATTTCCCAGTGGCAGGACCCGCCACGATCAGGCATCTTATCCCCTATCCTTTGGATAGGGGATAAGATGTCTTAGCACCGGAGTACCCCTTTAAGCCATTTGTAAGATCATTGCTTGTTTGAACAGTGCATCGAGCCATGTAATTAGGTCCTAAGAGATGTAGGGAACAGATGGCCAATGCCTTTCACATGGCAATATGAAGATGTGAGGAATGTAACAAGAGACACTAACTTCAAGATGACACTAACAACAGAGTGACAAGATGGCACCAAGGACAATATGTGATGTGAAGGCTATAAATGCCATTGCAATTTACTTTCCTGTAATTACTACTACTAATACTAGAGATGAGCACATTTTTGATAAATCTGGTTCGGCTGATTCACCGAATTTTTCCGAAAAAATTTGGTTCATTCCGAATTTATTTGTGGCGAATCGCTCTTAAAAACAGCTATTTCTGGGCTACAGAGAGCCTCACTAGGGTTGTAGAACACTTAGTGAGTGTGCTGTGTTAGGGAAATAATACTGTTATTCAGTATGACATGCAGATTACAGGCATTGCTATTAGAATCACTGCCGCAGACTGTATGGATGTGGCAGCTGGGTCTGGAGACCATTTGGCGTAAACATTTAAGAGATTACAAAGATTTTTTTCATTAACTTTTCATTTAATTTAGTTTGAATTTATTTTAATTTTCTAAAATCCTTTTTTGAGGACCCAATCTGGTAAGCATCGAGCTGGCAGTCCGCCATGGGGTGACCTACCACCTGTTCCAGCCCATGCCTCTCAGCCCCCCCCCCCCCCCCCCCAACCCCGTACGACTGTCTTACTCTATGTGGAACTGCAAATGTTTCATTTAATCAGTTATGGTTCATCGTTATCGCTCCACCCTGTTTAATTGGATTCTTGTGGAAATTCCACAGGTTATATATGACGACGACCATAGGGCCTCACAATTGAAAAGATTGAAGAGATTTTTTTAAATTTGAATTGAACATTTTAATTAGATTCACAAGTTTAATGTCCCGGGTGCCCAAAGCGTTTACTTTCAACTAATACTGTATGGCCACAAAACCCAATATAACAAGGAGTCACATGGTGGCACAATGGCAGAGCCTAGAGGTGTCAGCAGCCCCACAAGACCATAGGGCCTCACAGTTGAAAAGATTAAAGATATATTGTAAAATTTAAGTTGAAGATTTTATATAGATTCAATATTTTAAAGTTTCATTTAATGTGCCAACAGCATGATGAGACCATATGGTGGCACAATGACACAGGCTGGAGGTGGCAGCAGGATGAGGAGACCATAATGTGGCAGAATCAAACAGCCTGGAATTGGCAGCAGCAAGAGGAGACCATATAGTGGCAGAATGATCCAACCTGGAGGTGGCAACAGCCTGAAGAGACCATAGGGCTTCACAATTGAAAAGATTAAAGATATTTTGTAAAATTTAAATTGAAGATTTTACATGGATTAAAATTTTCAAATTTTAATTTAATGTGCGAACAGCATGAGGAGACCATTTGGTGGCACAATGACGCAGCCTAGAGGTGGCAACAGCCTGACGAGACCATAGGGCCTAACAATTGAAAACATTAAAGATATTTTGTAAAATTTTAATTGAAGATTTAAAATAGATTAAGATAAAGTTTCATTTAATTTACCAGCAGCATGAGGAGACCACATGGCCACGGTGTGTCTGGGTCCTCTGTCTCGTCTTCCTCATCACCCTGTAGCTCCACAGCCTTCTCCTCCTCTCCGGTCAGATGACTATAAAAACCACCTATTTCGATAAACCTTGACTCTGCTCCACTGTCCCCCTCCCCATCCTCCTCCATTTCAGCCCCCACAGGGCTCATGCGGCCTCGAGATGTAGGCGCCACATCTCCAGTGCCCTGACAAGCCATTGTTTCAAACACGTGTTGTAGGATATGAAGCAGTGGAATGATGTTGTTCATCCCGTAATCCTGGCAACTGACTAATAATGTGCCTTCCTCAAAGGGCACGAGCAAACGGCAGGTGTCACACATGAGCTGCCACTGGTTGACATTGAAGTTACACAGGGGAGTCACCCTATCTGTTTGAATCATCAAGAAATTGGTGATGGCTTTTCTCTGTTCATATAGTTGGTCCAACATATGGAGGGTAGAATCCCAACGTGTGGAAACGTCGCAAATCAGACTATGTTGGGGGATACCGTTCTGACACTGCAGCTCAAGGATGGTGTGCTTTTCGGTGTAGGAGTGGCTAAAGTTTTCTTCCCATTGTTAGGATGTCTTGCAGATTGTCAGGAATCGGCAGGCTGGAGGTGGATCCTCTGTGTCAGAGAGGGATTGGCGTGGACCGTACCGGTGGACCGGTTTTAAGTTGCTACTGGTATTCACCAGAGCCCGCCGCAAAGCGGGATGGTCTTGCTGCGGCGGTAGCAACCAGGTCGTATCCACCGGTAACGGCTCAACCTCTCTGACTGCTGAGACAGGCGCGGTACAGAAGGACAAGGCAAGAGCAAGGTCGGACGTAGCAGAAGGTCAGGGCAGGCAGCAAGGGTCGTAGTCAGGGGCAACAGCAGAAGGTCTGGAACACAGGCTTGGGACATACACAAAACGCTTTCACTGGCACAAGGCAACAAGATGCGGCAATACAGGGAAGGGGAAGTGAGGTAATATAGAGCAAGGAGCAGGTGGAAGCTAATTACAGTGATTGGGCCAGGCACCAATCAGTGGTGCACTGGCCCTTTAAATCTTAGAGAGCTGGTGCCCACGCACCCTAGAGAGCGGAGCCGCGCGCGCCAGGATGTGACAGCCGGGGACCGGGACAGATAAGTAGCTTGGGATGCGATTCGCGAGCGGGCGCGTCCCGCTATGTGAATCGCATCCCCGCCGGCAGTGTCAGTGCAGCGCTCCCGGTCAGCGGGTCTGACCTGGGCGCTGCAGAGAGGAGAACGCCGCGAGCGCTCCGGGGAGGAGCAGGGACCCGGAGTGCTCGGCGTAACACAGATGGGGTGAAACTTCAGGAATCACTTGAAAACCAGATTGAACATATGTGCCATGCATTGGCTTATGCATTAGCTCAGGCAAGATGTTCTTCCCGTTGTCGGTCACCATGATTCCCATTCTGAGTTTTTGTGGCGTGAGCCATGATTCGATTTGTTGATGAATCACTTTTAGCATCCCCCCCCCCCCGTGTGATTCTGTTCACCAAGGCAAACCATGTGAAGAACAGCGTGACACCGTCGTGTCCTGCACAAATGGTATACTGGAGGGGCACTGAGACTTGTCTGTGCAGTGAAGGCTGAGGACACAGTGAAGGATGAGGAGGCGGAGTCGCACACTGTTGCAGGACCAACGGCCTGAGAGCATGGAGGCGGACGGTCCCACACAGGCTCCTCTCCCTATTTCCACCTAAAAATATTTTCCAGGGTTTTTAGTTGGCTCCTGTGTGGGGCTGCCCTTTTTTAGGATGAGGAAGAAAAACCTACACCACATAGGTGTACATACAGTTTAAACTTATGAGACGAGGACTATGCGCTCCACTACAAACTGTATAAGGCTACAGAAACAAGTGGGTTGTTTTGGCTGGCCTTTCACAGTATCCAGGCCCAAATTAGTTTTTTAGGAAAAAAAAATGTACACCACCTATGAACGCACAGGTTACACTTATGAGAGGACAATAAGCTCCTTGTATTAGGCACTGTAATCAGGTGACTATGACTTTTTGTGCACTCCCTAACTAGCCCCTGTTAGCTTTAGAGTTGCTGTACAACCAACTGCAGCAGTACGGAATTGCTGTGTAGTAGAGCCCAGTACGGTATTATTAGGTACTAATAGCAGGTGATAATGGCTTGTAGTGCTCTGCCTAACTGGCCCCTATGAACTTTAGAGTTGCTGTACACCACTGCAGCAGTGGAGTCGCTGTGTGTAACACCCAAAAGTGTACTTTTTCTCTCTCTCTCCCTGTCTGTGCTTTTTTGTAGTGATTTGGGCTTGTGGTGAAGCCACCTTCCCAGAGTTCCTTGCTCCATGCCCTCACATGTGGATCTGCCATTTTAGATGCCATGGAGCCTGGACCGCACTAAATGGAGTTTAACACCTTAAGGACCTGGGCATTTTTTGCACGTGACCACTGTCAATTTAAGCTCCGATGCTTTTACTTTTCATTCTGATTCCGAGATTGTTTATTCGTGACATATTTTACTTTATGTTAGTGCTAAATTTTCATTGATACTTTCATCATTTCTTGGTGAAAAATTCCAAAATTTTATGAAAAAACTGAAGATTGAATTGAAGCTCACTGATTATAAGGAAAATAGACATACCAAATAAATGATATCTTCATTTGCATATACAATATGTCTACTTTATGTTTGCATCATAAAGTTGACATGTTTTTAGTTCTGGAAAACATCAGAGGGCTTCAAAGTTCAGCTGAAATTTTTCACAACATTTTCAAAATCAGAATTTTTCAGGGTCCAGTTCAGTTTTAAAGTGCATTTGATGGGCCTTCATATTAGAAATACCCCATAAATGACCCCATTATAAAAACTTCACCCCTCAAAGTATTCAAATTGACATTCAGAAAGTGTGTTAACCCTTTAGGTGTTTCACCGGAATAGCAGCAAAGTGAAGGAGAAAATTCTAAATATAAATTTTTTCCACTCGCATGTTCTTCTAGACCCAGCTTTTTTTTTTTTTTTTTTTTTTACAAGGGGTAAAAGGAGAGAAATCTCCCTAAAATTTGTAACCCAATTTCTCTTGAGTAAGGAAATATCTCATGTGTATGTAAAGTTCTCTGTTGGTGCACTAGAGGGCTCAGAAGGGAAGGAGCGACAATGGGATTTTGGAGAGTGAGTTTTTCTGAAATGGTTTTGGGGGCAGAGGCGTAGCATGGGGGGTGCAGGGGGGGGGGGCAGCCGCACCAGGCGCAACATCTGGGGGGGCGCGCTCTCTGGGATAGGAATACTTCTTTTTATGTGCCCGGGTCGGCTCCCGTGTGTGGCTGCAGGCGGGGGCCGACCAGAGCATATAAAAACTAATACTGTATACTAAAAACCAGGGGGCCTCCAGCTGTTGTGAAACTACAACTCCCAGCATGCCCGGACCGGCAAAGGCTGTCCGGGCATGCTGGGAGTTGTAGTGGGAGCCGGCCCGGGAGCCACATGGGAGCCGGCCCGGGCACATAAAAAGAAGTATTCCTATCCCCTCCATCCCTGTGTCCCGAAAAATCTTTTCGGGACATAAGGATGTCCGCCGGTCACTCACCATTCCCCGGCCAGCGTGCGTCCTCCTTCGGTCCTTCGCTTCTCCGCCTCTATGGTTGTACACACGGGACGTCACTGACGTCCCGTGCGTACAACCATAGAGACTCAGGAGGACCGCAGGATCATCGCAGGAGGACACGCGCTGGCCGGGGCCTGGTAAGTGGCCGGCGGCGAGTCATCTTCTTCAGTGTTCCGGTCACCGCTGAGACTTGAGTGCTAAAATCCACAGGTATGGGGAGGGGGAATTACTTGCCTTGCCAGAACATAAAAAAAAAAAAAACACATGGCATACTATTTTGGTAGCTACACCCCTCAAGAAACGTAACAAGAGGTATGGTGAGCCTTAACACCCCACAGGTTGGATGAATATTGTTTTTTCACTAAAATGCAGTTTTTCCCCAAATTTTACATTTTTACAATGGGTAATGGGAGAAAATGCCTCCTTAAATTTGTAACCCCATTTCTTCTGAGTCCATCTGTGGACGTCAAATGCACTGCGGGTGCACTACAATGATCAGGATAGAGGGAGTCACATTTGGCTTTTGGAAAGCAAATTCTGCTGAAATGGATTTTGGGGGCATGTTGAATTTACAAAACCCCTGTGGTGCCAGAACAGAAAAAATAAATACCCACTTGGAATACTATTTTGGAAACTACACCCCTCAAGGAACGTTACAAGGGGTACAGTGAGCCTTGACACCCCACAGGTGTTTGACGACTTTGGATGTGTAAATGATTTTTTTCTATTTTTTATAAAATGCAGTTTTTTCCCCAAATTTTACATTTTTACAAGGGGTAATAGGAGAAAATGCCCCCCAAAATGTGTAACCCCATCTCTTCTGAGTATGGAAATACCCCATATGTGGATGTCAAGTGCTCTGCGGGTGCGCCACAATGCTCAGAAGAGAAGGAGTCACATTTTCAAATTTTGCTGAAATAGGGGGGGGGGGGGCATGTCAGTTTTAGGAAGCCACTATATGGTGCAAGAACAGCGAAATAAAAAACACATGGCATACTAATTTGGAAACTACAACCCTCAAAGAACGCATCAAGCAGTACAGTGAGCCTTAACACCCCACAGGTGTTTGGTAAATGTTCATTAAAGTGGGATGTGAAAAGGAGAAAATGTCACTGTAAATACATTTCTTTGGAGTAAAAACATACCTCATATCTGGATGTAAGCAGCTCTGCAGGTGCACACCAGGTCTCAGAAGAGCAGGAGGGCAGTAAGGGGCCTTGAGCATTTACATTGCTGCCTATGGACCTAGAACAGCGTGACATCCCCCCCCCCCCTCAAGGAGTGGTACAGTGGGACATAAGATGATAAAACAGGTTACATTCCCACAATGATGACCCAGAGCATAGCCAAAATTAAAAAAATATGCTCACCACAAACCCTATGCTCTGAATCATCATTCTGGGAATGTGATGTATGTAGCTGTCCCTAACCTGTTGCCTCAAATGCGCACCCCATTCAGGTGGAGAGAGAGCACTGCTCATGTGAGGCAACATAAAAAAGTCCCCGATGATAGTGACTCAGTGACCTTTTTTTTTTCATTTTTTTGGGGCAATTTAGTGGTTTATGGGGTTAAAACTTGGAATGTATTCTGGACTTGGTACATTGGGGTCAAATTACTGGAAATTAAAACGAATAGGGAAAATTTACTACTGCATGGAAGTGTGATACCCCCTGAAGCCGTTTTTAATGCAGAGGCCCGGATGATTGGGGCAAGTGTCACACTGGGGCAAGTGTCACACTGGTGTCCTTCCGAATCCCCCTCTTGTGATACACTCTGCATTTTTTCTGGGATCGTCCCTTCTTTCCAATGTGGGGGACTTCACCTGAAAAGTGCTGGTCTGGGATGATCCTGGCACCTATAACTCCAGTTTCTTGGGAAGTCCGGCCTGCTCTTTCACGGTCACCAAAGATCAGGGCACTTAGGACTTCCTCTTGGAACTGGAGTAATGTCCCTGTGTTGCCAGCGTACTGGTACAGTACAAAAGAGTTGTACATGGCAACCTGTATCAAGTAGACTACAACTTTTTTGTACCATATCCGTGTTTTCCGCATGCTCATGTATGGCTTGAGGACTTGATTAGAGAGATCAACACCCCCCCCCCCCATATACTGATTGAGGTCCCTGTGCGAGGACCATTGTTGTGGTACCTCGCACAGGGACAGGTGAGCTGCCATTACCATGAATTGTGGTCAGCATAAGGAAATCCCTATTATCCTCATACCTGACCAGCAACAGGTTTTCATGGGTAAGGGCACGGGACTCACCCTTGAGCATAGGTATCTGCAGAAAATGTAGAAGGAGGCCTCTCTGGTTCTTCCGCACGGTCCCTCAAGTGGACGTGGATCTGGTGGCAAGGGATGTGAAAGATGCTGGTTCAAAAGTAGTCCACATACACGTGGTAACCCTTATCCAGCAATGAGTGCACAATGTCCCAAACGAGTTTCCCGCTAACACCCAGAGTGGGAGACATTCTGGGGGTTCAATACGGGAATCCCATCCCTCATACTCTAAAGTTGTAAGTATATCCGGAGGTACTCTCACAAAGTTGGCAGAGTTTCACGCCAAACCACGCCCGCTTCGAGGGAATATACTGGCGGAAGATGAGTCTCCCCTTAAAACTGATAAGAGACTCATCTACCGAGAGCTACTTGAGCGATAAGTAGGCCTCCAAAAATTTGTCCCCAAAGTGATCTATGACCGGCCTCACTATTTAAAGCTGGTCATAGGCGGGATCACTTTGGGGGGGGGGTACATGCCGTAGTATCAGTGTAATGGAGGCATTTCCGAAAGGCCTCAAGCCGCTTCCGTCTCATGGCCATACTGTAAATCGGGCTCTGGTAGAGGATGTCCTCCAGTACTGCCTGACACTTGTTTTTTTTGACAAAGCCCATATGCAGCACGAAGCCCAAAAATGTCCTCATTTCGTCTGCATTAACGGCGTACCATTCATTGGATCTAGCCAAAAACTAATCAGGGTGGTGGGCGATGAACTGTGAGGGGATGTGTGTGGGGAGGGGGGGCGTGGAAGTGTGTAGTGTATGTGTTTGGTGTAACTGATGTTTAACGGTGTGTGATTATAAATCACATACCGTTATAAAAAAAAAAATAAAAAAAAACGCTGCTGCAGCAAAAGAAAAAAAAAAAAAGAGGGTGGAGGGCCAAATGCAGGGTCCAGGTCACGCTGGGATTTTTTACATTTTTTTAACCTTTTTTTTTCAACCCCTGCATACAAGCTCACCCTGCACTATACAGCACTTCTTCAGACCTGAGGGGGAACAGATCTCGGCAGAGGGGGGGGGGGACCCTGGCTCTTCCTCTCAGCTCTGCCCGCTGACTGAACTCGGTGGGCGAGCAGAGCTGAGAGAAGGGGACAATAACCCTTCCTCTGCAAGCTGCTATTGGTCGGATGAACGTCAAGACCCCCCTGGGCATTGTCACGGGATGAATGATTTCAGCAGGCATCCCGGTCCGGTCCCCGCCCGTGCGCGGCGGGGACCGGAATTCCCACGGGCATACAGGTACGCCCTGGATCCTTAACTACCAAGGATCCAGGGCGTGCCCATATGCCCTGGGTCCTTAAGGGGTTCATGAAGTGATTCATGCGAACAAATCGTGGCGATATATTCTGATTCGTTGCAAAGCGAATTTTTCCTGAAATTCGTGACAAATTTGGATTTGATTTGCTCATCTATAGCTACTACTATTGTCAGGAACCGGACTGGTATGCGGGTAGTGGATCCTCTGTGTCAGTGAGGCGATGACGTGGGCCGTACCAGGGGACCGGTTCTAAGAAGTTACTGGTTTTCACCAGAGAGCGCCGCAAGGCGGGATGGACTTGCTGCGGTGGTAACTCCCAGGTCGTATCCCCTGATAGCGACTCGACCTCACTGACAGCTGAGACAGGCGTGGTGCACAAGGATAAGGCGAAGGCAAGGTCGGACGTAGCAAAAGGTCAAGGCAGGCGGCAATGGTTCGTAGTCAGGGGCAACAGCAAAGGGTCTGGAAACACAGGCTAGGGATACACACAAAACACTTTCTCAGGGCACTAGGGCAACAAGATCCAGCAAGGACAGGAAGGGGAAGTGAGTTTATATGTGTAGGGAGTGATTGGAACTGATTGGACCAGGAACCAATTAATGGTGCACTGGCCCTTTAAATCTGAGAGACCCGGCGCGCGCGCGCCCTAGAGAGCGGGGCCATGCGTGCCAGGACTGAGCAGGAGGACAGGGCAGGTGAATGGAACGGGATGCGACCCGCGGGCAGGCACATCCCGCCGTGCGGATCACATCCCTGTCGGGGGACACAGAGCAGCGCTCCCAGTCGGCGTTACAACTATTATCTTTATGAAGAATATATGCAATAAATTTCCCTTTTTCTTAATAAACCATTTCGAGTCTTTCTACAAGATTGTGAGGTGAAACAAGGAATATATTGCAGTCTGGCAAGCATTTAGTAAAAAGGGAAATCTTAGATTTTTATACTATTTTTAATTTAATACTTTTAGTTTTCAAAACATCGTATTTTTCCGATTATATATATATTTTTTTATATTTTCAATGTATTTCCTCAAAGCAAAGATGACATGAGCCATGACCTCAAAGCATTCCTCCATGTAAATGTCACACATGATAGTGATCTAGTGACTGCTGGTCAAAAAGTCACTGCTAGCAGTGATCTTCAGGAAGATGACTGATAGGAGAAGGATGGATTAGGGGCTCTCAGCATGACACAAATATGGGCATTTCCTTCCTGCATTTGTGCACTAATAAAGCTCAATTTGACCATTATGCTTCTGCTCCTGACAGGGGCATCAGTGGGCATAAGCATCTGGGTCTGTGCCCCCCCCCCCCCCCCCATTAGATTGATTAGTGCCCTAAACCTCAAATGTATCTGTGTCAAAAAGCAGAGAGTGAAAGAGACAGCACTGCCCTTCACTCTCTTGCTGCCTGTTTGACTGCTGTTGTGATCTGTATGTACAGTGCAACCATGTGATAGGTCACCTGACCCCACTACAAACTTGTGCTCCGTCCTCTCAAGTCACATAAATATACTGGGCCTAAGAAATCTTTACAAGAAGAGGTAGGCACTGCCCCTGCTGTAGTTGCCTGTTACCTGGCTGTCACCCCTCCCTCACCACATCCTTATTAGCATGTACCTGAGACACTTCTTCCACTTGTCTGCCAACCCATGGGGACCCTCAGAGACTATTCACTATATGAAGCCCAGAACCATCTGCCCACCCTGTAGGAGGTGATGCAGCCCCTGCTGATGGAGCCCTGGAACTAATGCTAAACCATAGCCAAGATGACCCTACTATGGGTACATATGGGGTACATGTGTGTATACTGTGTACAGAGTTCCCCAATCTCTGGCTCTACAACTGCTGCAAAACTACAACTACTATAATTTTCATACAGCTTTTAGCTGTTCAGGCATGATTGGAATTGTAGTTTTTCAACAGCTGGAGAGCCAAAGGTTGGGAAACTTTGCTGTATACAGAACATTATATTATATATCTGAATCATACCTGTATTATACTATATCTGTATTAAATAAGATGTGCGCATAGTATGTATGTGAGTGAATGTATATATATATATATATATATATATATATATATATATATATATATTGTGTTCATAGTATGTTTGTGACTGTATATGTATATACTTGCTGCAGATTTATTCACAGATAATTTCATAACGTGTAATCAGTGAGTTTTCATGTATAAAATTGGCAAGTAAGGTAAGTATGAACCTACCCATATTCATGCTGCCTTGATGGAGTGAAAACTGGGATGATTTAATCAAGGAAAAAAGACATCCAGTGCTCCAGCAATCACTCAGATGCCAGTTGCTATTTTTAGTGGCAATTTTTAAAATAAAAGCAGTACCTGAATGGTTAGGAAAATCTTTTTTTTTGCACTTATTTTAATGAATTTCCCCAGGTATGTATATAAACAAGTGTAGATGATGGTGCATTGTGCTGTGCTGCATCAGCATGTAATGTGCAGTCAGTGTGTGACCTTTTTTGTGGGGAAGTGAGAGCTCAAGCCCCTGATCTTTTCAGACGCTAGCAACACCCCTGGCTTCGGAGCACCTCAGTATGATCAAGCTGACACAGTATAATCCCAGGTTTTTTTGATGACAGAGCAGTACGTCCAAAGGCCCCCATAAACATTAGTGAAAAGTATGCCAAGCCCCCCATTTTTGGCAGGACTAGCCAATCATGTAATGAAAGGGCCTTCTGATTCTCCCCCGAAAAATTATGTTAGAGGAGATACACGCCCCCTCTTCCATAGACTTGTATTGAGGAGGCGGGCCCTTGATGTCATGAGGGGTGGAGGCATGATGTCACGATGCTCTGGCCCCTGTATTGCCCGTCATTACGCACAGAGCGAGTTCTTGCCCGTCATTGCCTGTATTGCCCATCATTACGCACAGAGCTCTGTGCAGTAATGACAGAGGGGTGCTGCAGCCGAGATTCCGGGGGTCCCCAGCGGTGTGATAAGATGTCTAGGGGCGGAGTACCCCTTTAAGGGGTTAAGGTAAATGGGTTCATAAAATTAAGCTTTAAATCCTATGTTCCGAACAGATCCTGCAATGGTAAATGCAAGAAGTTTTAAAGCATTACAAATACATTATATGGATGCCATTGAACTTAACATTGCAAGTCCTGAAACTACTGCTTGCAACACAGTTTTTTTTTTTTTTTTTTATGTTACTGAGCACTGTCACCCATCTTGTGATACAGAGGCTGGATTTAAAGTAGTTATACTAGTATATTTCCCCTAAATTGTTTAGTTTGAGTTTATATTTATTTGGGTTCTTCTTGGGGTTCCTTCTTTGGATTTCTGTTCTAGCTCAACTTGCTTAATCACACACCTTATTTTTTAACCTCCTTATTAAATAATTCATAGAAATTTTAATTATTAAAGGAGTACTCCAGTTCAGGAGATGCAGCTTTGGTTATCTCAAGCTTTCCCATAGAGGTACATGGAGGGGGCATGTTAGCCGCTGCTTCGCGTAGGGTCAACATGCCCTTGGGTCTGCCGGGATGTCGTACAGGAGATCATGGGGGCTCCCAGCGGTCAGACCCTAAACGTTCAGACACTTATCCTCTATCCTTTGGATAAGGGATAAGTGTTCCTCTACTGGAGTACTCCTTTAGGTCCTGTGCTAGATGATGGGTTCATCTATTTTATTTACTATCTATTTTTTATTTCCTTTTATCTTCTTTCTCGTTCTTTTTCTAAAAGATTTTAATTTTATAATTTATTATGTAAATGTGATTATTATTGTTATGTAACAATGTTTTTTATTTTTCCTTTATTTTTTTTAACAATAAAAGAGATATTGGAAAAAAAAATCAGTTCTTGTATTTTGTTGGAAAAAAAAAGATAAAAATATATAACATAAAGTAAGTGACTTGATGTTTAACACATGCATTTATTTTAATGGTTATAATCTAATTCAAAACAGAGTTAAGCATTTACCTGGATTCATAAATTGATTGCATTCATTTGTTTGTACAGTACAAATGTATGACATTAAAGGATATTGATAAATGGAAATTGGGAAAAATCTTCATTAATCTTTTAATTAATTCAACTGAGAAATTTAAATAAATGTAAAAATATTTAATTAAAAAAAAAAAAATGGACCTATACATGAAAGTAAACAAAGTAATATATTTCCAGTTCTGTTACCTTCTATCTTCTTCTAACAAACAAACATACAAAAAAATATATATATTAAAAATTGCTTTCCATCCATACAAAAGAATGTAATAGTGTGCTGGGCTGCATTTGCATTACATTGTAGCAGTTCAAAGACCTTAGAAGTGGTAAAATAATTACAGCTTGTGAATTTGGAATTTTTTATCCTCGTCTTGCTCTGTCTTTAATTCACATATACAAACTATTATCGCAAGAAATTATTTTGTAACATAACATCATAACCAGTGTCTTCAATCATCAGTACTACCTACACATTATTACAGTAAGTTAAAGCATTATCCTGGAGGTTTGACCTGAATCATAAATATGTTGCAGATCAGAAAATGTTGGAACCTAATTATGAAATGAACATTTCAGCCCAAAGATATGAAGTTAATTTTCCCAAATTATAGTGAGAGACCTTTCTGAAAATACAAAACAGATGAAATGGTATAAATGGAAATATGTTATAAAAATGTTACAAGTGTGAATTTGAACAAATAAAATACAGCATAAGTAAAGTGTAGTATTAAGCCTACTATTCTAAAATTTTTTCTTTATATAAATAAAACTTACATAAAAACAAAAGAAAATATCCTTCCATGGTTTTAAAATTTTATAAAAGATATTTTCTTAAATCAAGAAACATAATGGCCCTATTTTACTATTGTGAACCCAACCTGCTTTTGTCGGGTTGTGTGCCAAAATGTGACACAGTGGCCCTCATTTACTGAGTGGAGTGGAGTTTTCTTTGTGGGTTTTGATTCCCTTCAGGTATTTTTCCCTGGTATTTACTAATGTTTCCCTACGTTTTGCTTTTTATTTATTTATTTTTTTTAAACATGCTCTGAGCTGTGGGGTTTTCCTAAGCTTAAATCCACCACACTTTCTGTGGAAACATTAGTAAATATGTTGGGAATTTTTTTTAATGATGGGAACACGCCCCCCTTTTGGCGACCATGCCCCTTTTCCCGGTGATCACGCCCCTTTTTTCATTTTCTAATTAAAATGGAGAGTTGGTCATTTTTTGTTTTTCACTTTGATTCAATTTCTGGTGCAAACACAATTTGTGGCATGTCGGGTTTACATTAGTAAATCAGGACCAGTGTGTCACTCCAGAATTTGTGGTGCAATGCGCCAAAATAAACATACATGGCTGTCCAGAAAGGGTGTGCTCTTACAAACCAACCAATTTACTATTTCCTTTTACAAGGAAAAGGTGGTGAGAAATTTCCTGACCTGTTTGTTTCCCTTGTAAATAGTATAAAACAACATTCCACATTCATAAAGACCCCTCTTAGTAAATCAGGCTAAATTTGAAAATAGTTAATGTTGAATTAATTCATTTTATTATAAACACATTGGGAGATTTATCAAGGCATTTAGAGGCTTTCTTTTTTTTGCTTACAAAAGTCGCACAAAAAGTCTTTCATGCGCCTAAGCACCTTTTTGTGCGACTTTTGTGAGTAAGAAAAATGCTAAAAACAGCCTTACCTAAGCAAATTTCAGTCTGCACTTTGCAGTGGTCAGGTATTTATAATGTGTGAAAGTCGCATGTAGGCAAAAAGTCGCAAACCCCTTACAAAAAGTCGCAATGTTGCTCCAGATCTGACCTGGAGTACAAAACTCCCATACGTGAGCACATTTAAAAAGTCGCAAAAAAGTCTCACAAAAGTCTTAGCTGTGACATTTTTGTTTTGTTTATGTGCTCCAAATTTATATTTATACTATGATAGTATGATAAATATGTAGCACATAAGCAAAACTAAAGCAAAAAAAAAAAATGCTTCAAAACGTGCATACCAAAGCAAACAATGTTAAATGTCCCCCCATAGTTGTTTATGCTTTTTTAAAGGAAATCTTCTTGCTTGTTATTACATTAATTTTTTGTAGTATATATGTTTTCAATTGTTGGTAATATATTTTTTTCTTTCAATATTTATTTGAAAAATACTGAAGCATGTGAATATTTACACTGTACAATGAGCACAATAGACTAAAGGTCACCTTAAATTATAGTCACAAGTCAGTTGAACTGGATGGCAGTCAAAAGTCTATGGGAGCCTCCCTACTCTTTCCTGACAGATGATTTTAACTTTTTGACAATTTTGTACTACAAGAGTTCAGCCATAGTCTGGCAGCAGCATAACCCTCCTCTGTCCATTGAAAACACATGAATATAAGGTCATGCTAAATAAAGATGAGCGAATTGAATCAGATGAATTCAAATTTGTTACAAATTTCCTGGAAATTTCAATTCGTATCTAATCCGAATATCGCCACGATTCGATAAAACAAATCACTTCATTAAACTCCATCATGTGCGATCCAGGGGATCTAAGATGGCGGCTACATGTATGAGGACATGGGGCAAGAAATTCTGGGAAGTTGGGTAGGAGGGATCACCCTGAATCACATGATGGCATGCAGCCTATAAGCAGCCAGCCAGCCCTGTGATGTCACAGCCCTATATATTCGGCAGCTATTGCTGGTGCAACCTTTTTTTTGGGGCTTATTATTTGCAAATAAGTGAAATATATATGCACTCAGCAGTTCTACGTTTTTTCTGGTTAAAGCTCAAAGGGGCAATTAGGGTAAAAGCACTAAAAGACTTCTGCACTAGATAGTTACGCTTATTTGTGGTGCAACCTTTTTGGGGCGTATCATCCGCAAATAAGTGAAATATATGCGCACTCAGCAGTTCCACGGTTATTCTGGTTTAGGGTCATAGTTTGCAGTTAGTGTAAAAGCACTAAAACACACACTAGATAGTTACGCTTATCTCTGGTGCAATGTGGCAATTTTTAAACAAGCATCTGGAGGATGTTAACATGGTCACATGAAAGATCTGTTGGCAGAAGGTGAAGCGTGGCAAGGGTCCCAATGTTTGCACTACAGCCATGCGTCTATATACAAAGTGTCACCATCAAGCGGCCTGGGAGAACCATGGCTCTGATGCGGTAGTCCAGCCTGATGCAGCAACCGTTGAATCACCCATTGGCATGCCGTTCCCTGTTTCAGCCAGCCATGGCTCCACCACCTCAGCCGAAGGGAGCTGTCAGTTATTCTGGCAGCAATCCATCACCGAAGCGATGTCCAAGACAAAGCAGTATGCGCCCACTCATTCAACGGCGCATGTGCTCCTGTCCATTGCTGCAGTCCCTCTCTTTGTGCCGAACCGAGGTGGAGAGTGCCAAGCCATAATTTCTTTGTGAAGAAGGCAGTACCAGCCCTGCACAATTTTGTGGAGGAGAAGGTGGTCCAGTGCTTGAGCCTGTCAGTGTGTACCAAAGTACATGGTAGCCCCAACATCTGAAGCTGTAACTACGGTCAGGGATAATACATGTCCTTTACGGCTCACTGAGTGAATGTGGTTCCTGCACAGCCACAACCCCAACTTGAACAGGTCACACCGCTTCCTCCTCTATGCTGTCAGCCAGTTGGTCCTGTGACAGTGTGTGACTCTGCCTCCTCATCCTCCATGTGTCCTCAGCCTCCACTGCCCAGACAAGTCTCAGTGGCCGTTCAGCATACCATGTGTGCAGGGCACGGCGGTGTCACGCTGTTCTTCACATGGTTTGCCTTGGCGAAAAAGAGTCACACAGGGAGGAACTGCTAAAAGTCATTTGTAAAGAAATCGGAGCATGGCTTACTCTATGAAAACTGGAAATGGGAACCATGGTGACCGACAACGGGAAGAACATCTTGGCCACCCTGCATGGCACACGTGTTAAATCTGGTTGTCAAGCAGTTACTGAAGTGTTCCCCCCATTGTCAAGACATCCTAACAATGGGAAGGAAACTTTGCAGGCACTTCAGCCACTCATATACCGCAAAGCACACCCTCCTTGAGCTGCAGCATCAAAATGGTATCCCCCAACATAGTCTGATTTGTGACGTTACCACATGTTGGAATTCCACCCTCCATATGTTGGACCGACTGTACGAACAGAGAAAAGCCATCACCGATTTCATGATGATCCAAGCAGATAGGGGTACTCTCCTGTGTAACTTCAATGTGAACCAGTGGCAGCTCATACGTGACACCTGCCATTTGCTCAGGCCCTTTGAGGAAGCCACATTATTAGTAAGTCGCCAGGATTACGAGATGAACTACGTCATTCCACTGCTTCATTTCCTACAACAAGTGTTGGAAACTATGGCTGGTAAGAACAATGGAGACGTTGTGCCTACATCTCACGGCCAAATGAGCCCTGTGGGGGCTGAACTGGAGGAGGAAGATGAGGGGCAGTGGAGCACAGTTTAGGCTTGATGAGATGGGTGGTTTTTCTAGTCATCTGACAGGAGAGGAGGAGCATGATCAACTAGAGGAGCTGGAGGGTTATAAGGAAGGCGAGACAGAGGACCCAGACACACCATGCACAAATGGCACGATGCTCAGTTGCTTGCATAGTGACCTCCGAATTGTGACCATTGTGCTACCGGCACAAAATGGGGGCCTTTTTTACACCCACTGAGAGGGAGGACAAACTGACCTACTACAGAGAGATCCTACGTAGTCAGTTGACCGATGCCTATCGGCGCCATTGTCCATCCACTCGCAGGTCTTACTCGGGGGCTCTCTGCTCTCTCCTTCCACTGCCATGGCTGCTGGGAGGGGTGGGGTGGCAGGAGCAGTACCAGCTCCATCAGCCGCAGCCTGAGTCTACAGTCGCTGATGAGTACCTTTCTTCACCCGCATAGTGAAGCAACTCATCAACAGCAGGTAGACATGGAGCAGGACCTGAATCACCAGGTGGTGGCATACCTTGACATGCCCATGCCAACAAACCTTGAAGATTCACTGGACTTCTGGGCAGCCAAACTTGATTTATGGCCGCAGCTAGCAGAGTTTGCACTGGAAAAGCTGTCCTGCCCGGCCAGTAGTTTGCCATCAGAGCGAGTGTTTAGTGGGGCGGGGGGCCATAGTCACCCCAAGGAGAACTTGTCTGTCCACGAAAAATGTGGAGAGACTGACCTTTGTGAAGATTAATCAGGCATAGATCAGCCAGGGTTTCCACCCACCAATGCCAGATGCATCAGAGTAGATTGACCATGGTGCTACACCAACACTTTACAAATATGGATAGTGCCAAACAGATTTAAGGCACTGCTCCCCATTTACAAACATTCCAGCCACCTTCATCACCGGGTACTGGTATTGCCACCCACATTACCACTCTGTCACCGGGTCACTTTCAGGAATCCTGATGCTGCTGCTGCCACCTCCAGGCTGTGTCATTCAGCCACTATTTTGTCTCCTTATGCTTTAGCCACCTCCAGGCTGTACCATTCAGACACTAAATGGGCTCCTTATGCTTTCCCCACCTCCAGGCTGTGTCATTCAGCCAATACATTGTTTTATGATGCTGCTGGGAATGTCTTGGATATTACCTAAAACATTTTTATGGTAGCAAACATTCATGCTCAATAGAGATTTCATCATTGATATTTTAATGTTAGGGGTTGTGAAACCCTCTTATGTACGCATCCTGCTGCTTGATCCAGGCTGTGTGTTTCATGAACTACTCGGCTTAGTGATGATGCTGGTCCTTTGCCTAAAGCACTAGCTAACATACATCTTCTATACAGATTTCAATATTCACCTTTTAATGTTATTGGTTATTAAGCCCTCTTGTGTACTTCTGCTGCTGCCTGATCCAGGCTGTATGTTTCAGCAACTATATGGTTTAATGATACTGCTGGGCCTGTGCCTAACATTTTTTTATGTTATCACTAGCTAACATACATGTTCTATACAGATTTCAACATTAACATTTCATGTAAACTCATGCTGATGCCTGCTCCAGGCTGTGTGTTTCAGAAACTACTATGCTTAGTGATGCTGCTGGGCTTGGGCATTAAATTCTTTGATGATAGCACAAGGTAACATACCTCTTCAATAGAGATTTCAACATTGATCTTTCAATCTTAGGGGTTATGAAACCCTCTTGAGGACTTTTGCTGCCTGCTCCTGACTGTGTCTTTAAGGATCTACTTGGCTTACGTATGCTGCTGGGCTTGGTCCCTACATTTTTGGATGTTAGCACTAGCTTACATACACGCTTAATAGAAATTTCAACATTAATCTTTCAATGTAAGGGACTATGAAACCCTCTTGTGTACTGCTGATGCCTGCTCCTGACTGTGTGTTTCATGAACTACTTGGCTTACTGATGCTGCTGGGCTTGGGCCTTTCATTTTTGGATGTTAGCACTAGCTTACATACATGCTAAATTGAGATTTAAACATTGATATTTTAATGTAAGGGGTTATGAAACCCTCTTGTGTACTCCTGCTGTAGACTGCTCCTGTCTGTGTCATTCAGCAACTACATGGTTTAGCGATGCTGCTGGGCTTGGGCCTTACATTTTTGGATGCTAGCACTAGCTAACATGCATCTTCAAAAGAGATTTCAACATTCAACTTTTAATGTTAGGGGTTGTGAACCCTCTTGTGTACTCCTGCTGCTGCCTGCTCCTGTCTGTGTCATTCAGCAGCTACATGGTTTAGTGATGCTGCTGGGCCTAGGACATTACCTATATATGTTTATGGTAGCACTAGGTACCATACATCTTCAATTGAAATTTTAAAATTCATCTTTTATTCTTAGAGATTGTGAGGCCCTATTGTATCCACATCTTCTGCCAACTCCAGGCTCTGCCATGGAGACACTATATGGTCTCCTCATTCTTCAGCCACCTCTAGGCTGTATCATTCAGCTACTATATGGTCTCCTGTGTATTGTAGGAAACATGTGGCTATCCTTGAGTTACTTTCCCAGCATGTTGATACCAGACCAGTAATAAAAGGAATATTGCCAAGGACTAGCAGAAACAGGGAACTGTGGATACTGACCACTGGCTGTTGGAATTGACTGACTATCCCAGGTGGTAGATTTACCATTTTTAAGTTCCTCAGTTCCAGTAGGCTTTAAGTCGTACTGTAGCAAATTTTTCTGCCCTCATTAGTGCATACCACATACCTACATCTAAGTAGTGTTCTGTTTTGTACCAGTTAATCTGTCAAGGGTCTATATACTGTGAAAGGACAGACAATAGTACACACCTGCTGCTGTTCTAGACAAATACTGTTTTAAGCGAAGTGAAGCATATTGTCCTCCTCTCATATATGCAGTAAGTATGTCAGACAGAGTAGTGAAATTTCAATTACAAAATCCATAATATCAATTTCAAAATCTTAAATTTAAAAATCATAAATTTCAATGGTCTTGTCATGCTGCTGCCAACACCAGGCTGTGCAATTCAGACACTATATGGTCTCCTCATGATTCAGCCAACTCCAGGCTGTGTCATTCAGCCAATATATGGTTTACTGATGCTGCTGGCCCTGGGCCCTGAAGCCCTGGGGTCTCCTCATGCTTTAGCCAACTCCTGGCTGTGCCATTCAGCCACAATATGGTCTCCTCATGCTGCCAACACTTCCACACTGTGTCATTTAGCCACTATATGTCTCCTCATGCTTCAGCCTCATTCAAGCTGTATCATTCAGCCACTATATGGTCTCCTCATACTGCAAACACCTCCACGCTGTGTCACTCAGCCACTATATGGTCTCCGCATGCTGCCAACACCTCCACGCTGGATCATTCAGCCACTATGTGGTCTACTCAAACTGATGCCACCTCCAGGCTCTGTCATTGTGCCGCTCTGCGGCAGTGATTCTAAAAGCGGTGCAGGTAATCTGCATGTCATTCTGAATGACAGTATTATTTCACTACCCAAGAACATTCCATATGCATGTTAGAACACAGCAAAGTGTTCTACACCACTATTGAGACTCTCTGTAGGCCAGAAATAGAAATTTTTAATATAGATTTGCGGCAATTAAATGCGGATCGAAACAATTTTTTTTTTTAATTCGGCAAAACGGCTGAATCAAATTTTTCGAAGTTAGCTCATCTCTAACCTGTGTCTACAAGTACTCCCTCTATATTGTCTTCTAGTGGAAGTGAGAGTATTGATTCCGTCAGTTCTTCAATTATAAGACATGTAGAGGTTAGTTGTGCAATCTACATGAGACCATTAGATTTTCTGGTTGTACTGATAACCTCACTAATAAGGAACGTAACACCATTAAATCACTGCAAAATTATGCTGCCATCATTGTTCGCCCCGTCGATAAAGGGGGGGGGGGTGCCATTCTAAACAGGGTTGACTGTGTCAAAGATGCTTTGAATATTCTGTCCAACACCAATTATTATGAGGTCCTTGATACGGATCCTTCTCATATTTATGAGTCTGAATATAATATATTGGTTAAAAAAGCTATAGATCTTTCCTTATTAAACAAGGAAAACGATTTTAGTTGGTTAAACACTGTTCACTACCTATTTGATATCATTTATTAAAACTCTACAAATCTTTTACACATCCTCCTGGTCATCCTATCATTTCTGGTATAGGTCCCCTTACTAGTAATTTGTCCCATTATATTGTTTATTTCTTCAACCTTTTGGGTTACAGTTACCTTCATATTTCACCCCTTAAGGACTGAGCCGTTTTTCACCTTAAGGACTCAGCCCTTTTTTGCAATTCTGACCACTGTCACTTTTTGCGTTAATAACTCTGGGATGCTTCTACCGAGATTGTTTTTTCGTGACATATTCTACTTTAACACAGTGGTAAATTTTTATCGTTACTTGAATCCTTTCTTGGTGAAAAATCCACAAATTTCATGAAAATTTAGAAAATTTGGAATTTTTCAAATTTTTAAACTCTCTGTTTGTAAGGAAAATGGATATTCCAAATAAGTTATATTTTGATTCACATATACAATATGTCTATTTTCTATTTGCATCAGGAAGTTGACATGTTTTAACTTTTCGAAGAAATCAGAGGGCTTAAAAGTTCAGCAGCAATTTTCCACAAAGTTTTCAAAATCAGAATTTTTTCAGGGACCAGTTCAGTTTTGAAGTGGATTTGAGGGGTCTTCTTATTAGATATACCCCATAAATTACCCCATTATGAAAACTGCACCCCCCAATTATTCAAAATGACATTCAGAAAGTGTGTTAACCCTTTAGGTGTTTCACAGGAATAGCAGCAAGGTAAAGGAGAAAATTCAAAATCTTCATTTTTTACACTCGCATGTTCTTGTAGACCCAGTTTTTGAAATTTTGCAAGGGGTAAAAGCAGAAAAGCCCCCTAAAATTTGTAACCCAATTTCTCTTGAGTAAGGAAATACATCATATGGGGATGTCAAGTGCTCTGTGGTTGAACTACAAGGCTCAGAATGGAAGAAGCAACATTGGGATTTTGGAGAGTGAGTTTTTCTGAAATGGTTTTTGGGGGTAAGTCACATTTAGGAAGCCCCTATGGTGCCAGAACAGCAGAAAAAACCCACATGGCATACTATTTTGGAAACTACACCCCCCAAGAAATGTAACAGGGGGTCCACAGAGCCTTAACACCCCACAGGTGTTTGACAACTTTTCGTTAAATTCGGATGTATAAATGTATATTTTTTTTCACTAAAATGCTGGTTTTCCCACAAATTTTACATTTTTACAAGGGGTTATAGGAGAAAATGCCCCCCAAAATTTGTAACCCCATCTCTTCTGAGTATGGAAATACCCCATGTGGGGACGTCAAGTGCTCTGCTGGCGTACTACAATGCTCAGAAGAGAAGAAGTCAAATTTGGCTTTTGGAAAGCAAATTTTGCTGAAATAGTTTTTGACGGGCATTTCGCATTTAGGAATCCCCTATGGTGCTAGATCAACAAAAAAACACATGGTCTACTATTTTGTAAACTACACCCCTCAAGGAATGTAACAATGCATACAGTAAGCCTTTACGCCCCACAGGTGCTTGACAAATTTCTGCTAAAGTTGGACGTGAAAATTGAAAATTAGATTTTTTTCACTAAAATGCTGATGTTACCCCAAATTTTTCATTTTCACAAGGAGTAATTAGAGAAAAAGCCTCCCAAAATTTGTAACCCCATTTCTTCTGAGTATGGAAATACTCCATATGAGGATGTAAAGTGCTCTGTGGGCGAACTAAAATGCTCAGAAGAGGAGGAGCGCCATTGGGCTTTTGGTGAAAGAATTTTGTTGGAATAGAAGTGAGAGGCCATGTGTGTTTACAAAGTCCCCTGTGGTGCCAGAACAGTGGACCCCCCCACATGTGATCCCATTTTGGAAACTACACCCCTCACAGAACCCTGCCGGACCAGGGCAAGGTAGGAGACCCCCACTGGCGCCGATCTCCGCTCCGATCGCCGTGCCGATCACCGCCCAGCAGGTCCATGATTGGTCGGTAGTTCCGACCAATCAATCACGTGATCATGAGGGAGCTCCCGTGCCACCTCACTCCTGCTGAGTAAGGGTGAATGGGGCTGTGTCGGACAGTCCCAATCATCCTTTTTTTCCGGGTCACCAGAGACCCGATTGACCCGGAATAACCGTAAATCGCATGTCTGAATTGATGCGCAATTTGCTGGGATCGCCGATATGGGGGGACCTTAGGACCCCCCTGGGCGATATGCCGGGATGCCTGCTGAACGATATCAGCAGGCATCCCGGTCCGGTCCCTGCCCTAGTTACGCCAATTTGGTTATGGGGCGATTTGAGTCCTTGTACATTTTGCTGTCCCCTCAATTTACTCCCTATATAGCCTTCTATAGGCGTTTTATAGATGACCTAATTTTTTGTTTGGTCTGGCACACCCCTATTAGCTGAAGAATTTGTTACTCATCTAAATTCCACCAATTTCACATTACACCAATCAGAGAATGAGATCAAATTTTTGGACCTACTTGAGACTTTTTTTTAAAAGGTCGATGTAAATAGTCTACTTGATTGTAATAGTTCTCACTATCCTAAGTGGATAAAAATGTGCCCTACGGGAAATACTTGCGTATGACCATGATTTTGCCAGGCAATAGGGCATTCTTCGTGAACGCTTCCACAATAAAGGTTACCCCAATATATATGTGTTGTCCCATGATAGGAGATCCTAGTTTTTCTTTTTTAACTCATGTTACTAAAAAAAACTTTTACTATCAAAAACCATTATACCCGTGATAGCTCTTTTGATCTTTGCTTGTGGACTTCAGTACATGGGCCGCACTGTTCAGACAGTGTGGTCACGTATGATCAAGCACAGGTCAAATGTAAAAAAACAGGTTTATGCTTCATATTATTGTCACGATTCGGCAGGCTGGAGGTGGATCCTCTGTGCCAGAGAGGGATAGGCGTGGACCGTGCTAGTGGACCGGTTCTAAGCTGCTACTGGTTTTCACCAGAGCCCGCCGCAAAGCGGGATGGTCTTGCAGCGGCGGTAGCAACCAGGTCGTATCCACTAGCAACGGCTCAACCTCTCTGACTGCTGAAGATAGGCGCGGTACAAGGGAGTAGACAAGAGCAAGGTCGGACGTAGCAGAAGGTCGGGGCAGGCAGCAAGAATCGTAGTCAAAATGGCAATAGCAGGAGGTCAAGTACACAGTATGGACAAACACAGTAAACGCTTTCTCTAGGCACTAAGGCAACAAGATCCGGCAAGGGAGTGCAGGGGCAGTGAGCAGATATAGTCTGGGAGCAGGTGGGAGCCAATTAAGCTAATTGGGCCAGGCACCAATCATTGGTGCACTGGCCCTTTAAGTTTCAGAGAGCTGGCGCGCGCGCGCCCTAGAGAGCGGAGCCGCGCGCGCCAGCACATGACAGCAGGGGACCGGGACGGGTAAGTGACCTGGGATGCGATTCGCGAGCGGGCGCGTCCCGCTGTGCGAATCGCATCCCCGACGGCCATGACAGTGCAGCGCTCGCGGTCAGCGGGACTGACCGGGGCGCTGCGGGGAGAGAGACGCCGTGAGCGCTCCGGGGAGGAGCGGGGACCCGGAGCGCTAGGCGTAACAATTATTTCCCGTCATCTATCCATAAAGCTTGATAAATGCATCAATAACTTAAAACTTAAGATACTTGAAACCATTCCACATCACATTCATAACCGTGTGCAAAAACTAAACAATACAGAAACTTTTTGGATATTTTCTCTGGTTGCATTATTCCCGGACGGTTTAAATGAGACGTTTAAATGCTTAGTAAATGCCTGCTACATTTTTATTAATTTTATATTTTTATTGTTATATATGTATATTTATACATTTTTTTTAATGTAAACATTTCGTAGTGTTGTGTGTTTTGTTTCTTCATGCAGTTGTTACTATTCATATGATGGAACTGTAATCAGCTTCTTATTATGTGTATTATATATTGTGAAGTTGTTTGCAAAGGGTTAATTTTTTTTATCCCAGTTAGGGGTTAAAAATTTTCTATATAACCTCTGTAACTTGTCCAATCCTACATGCCTGAGGAAGCAGATTCTCTGCAAAACATGTTGCATTGTGGGTAATAAAATTCCCTTACCTTACCTTGGTCTCAATGCCTGATTGATCCTGCCGGTTGTTGGAGCGAGGAGGAAAAAACAACAACACAAAAATATAATTTGTTAGTGTTTTCAAAGTTAAAATTGACTGTGTCATTATGGAGTAAATACTCATAGGCGACCTTAACCCTATCATTAACCCCTTAACGCCGCCGGACGTAATTGTACGTCCTGGTGAGCTGGTACTTAACTCATGCATGGCAGGTCCCGGCTGCTGATGATCGCGGATGATCGCGCAGATGTCCACTGTTAACCCCTCAGATACCGTGACCAATACAGATCATGGCATCTGCAGCATTGCAGTCATTAAAATGGATGATGACAATAAACCTGCCTCCGCTGCCTTCCACGGGTCTTCTGCTCTGGTCTGCGATCAAGCAGACCAAAGCAGAAGATGACCGATAATACTGATCAGTGCTATGTCCTATGCATAGCACTGAACAATATTAGCTATGGAATGATTGCTATAAATAGTCCCCTATGGGGACTATTAAAGTGTAAAAATAAAAGTAAAAAAATAAAAGTAAAAAATTGAAAAACCCCCTCCCCCAATAAAAACGTAAATTGTCCCATTTTCCCTATTTCACCCCCAAAAAGTGTAAAAAAAAATCTTTTATATACATATTGCCGTGTGCATAAATATCCGAACTATTAAAATAAAATGTTAATGATGAACGACGTGAACGAAAAAAAAAAGAGTAAAGTCCAAAATAGCTGCTTTTTTTTTATAACATTTTAATCACAAAAAATTTATAAAAAATTTATTAAAGGTTTTATATAAGCAAATATGGTATCAATAAAAAGTACAGATCACTGCACAAAAAATGAGCCCTCATACCACCGCTTATACGGAAAAATGAAAAAGTTATAGGTCTTCAAAATAGGGGGAATTTTAATGTACTAATTTGATTTAAAAGTTTGCAATTTTTTTTAAGCTCAACAGTAATAGAAAAGTATGGGTATCATTTTAATCGTATTGACCCAAAGAATAAAGAGCACATGTCCTTTTTACCGTAAATTGTACGGTGTGAAAATGAAACCTTAAAAAATTAGCAAAATTGCATTGTATTTTTTGGGTTGTGCAATACATTTTATGGTAAAGTGAGTGATGGCATTACAACGGACAACTGGTCACGCAAAAAACAAGCCCTCATACTAGTCTGTGGATGAAAATATAAAAGAGTTATGATTTTTTGAAGAGGATGAGGAAAAAACGAAAATGTAAAAATAAAATTGTCTGATTCCTTAAAGGGGTTATCCAGGAAAAAACTTTTTTTGATATATCAACTGGCTCCAGAAAGTTAAACAGATTTGTAAATTACTTCTATTAAAAAATCTTAATCCTTTCAGTACTTATGAGCTTCTGAAGTTAAGGTTGTTCTTTTCTGTCTAAGTGCTCCCTGATGACACGTGTCTCGGGAACCGCCCAGTTTAGAAGAGGTTTGCTATGGGGATTTGCTTCTAAACTGGGCGGTTCCCGAGACACGTGTCATCAGAGAGCACTTAGACAGAAAAGAACAACCTTAACTTCAGAAGCTCATAAGTACTGAAAGGATTAAGATTTTTTAATAGAAGTAATTTACAAATCTGTTTAACTTTCTGGAGCCAGTTGATATATAAAAAAAGTTTTTCCCTGGATAACCTTAAGGGGTTAATATTACTTTAGATACCTCCGGAAAGCCAGTGTTTTTTCTAATGAGACCCTAACAATATATACCTTCTCTTATCATCTAGATTATTTATTCTATTTTTAATTTCTGAAAGGCATTTGCAGAACATTGTGGATTTCAATGATGGCACCATATAACTTCAGACAATGCTCCTACTTCAATCACAATCTCCCTTAAATCTCCTTTGAGAAGAGTTTTGGGCTTTCAATAAGACAGGGTTGAGACAATGAGTGATTTATTGTCTGACTTATTTATAAGTATATAAGTAATATACAAATATGTTTAACTTTCTGCCACCAGTTGATTTAAAAGAAAAAAGGTCCAGGCCATTTTACACCTTAGGACCAGAGCGTTTTTTGAACATCTGACCACTGTCACTTTAAGCATTAATAACTCTGGGATGCTTTTACCTATCATTCTGATTCCGAGACAGTTTTTTCGTGACATATTCTACTTAATATTATTGGTAAAATTTTGTTGATACTTGCATTTTTCTAACTTTGAAGCTCTCTGCTTGTAAGGAAAATGGATATTCCAAATCATTTTTTTTAATTCACATATACAATATGTCCACTTTATGTTTGCATCATAAAATTGACGTGTTTTTACTTTTTGAAGACCCAAGAGGGCTTCAAAGTTCAGCAGCAATTTTCCAATTTTTCACAAAATTTCCAAAATCACAATTTTTCAGGGACCAGTTCAGGTTTGAAGTGGATTTTAAGGGTCTTCATCTTAGAAATACCCCACAAATGACCCCATTATAAAAACTGCACCTCCCAAAGTATTTAAAATTACATTCAGTCAGCATTTTAACCCTTTAGGTGTTTCACAGGAATAGCAGCAAAGTGAAGGAGAAAATTCACAATCTTAATTTTTTACACTCGCATGTTCTTGTAGACCCAATTTTTGAATTTTTACAAGGGGCAAAAGGAGAAAATGTATACTTATATTTGTAGCCCAATGTATCTCGAGTAAGTACATACCTCATATGTCTATGTAAATTGTTCGGCGGGCGCAGTAGAGGGCTCAGAAGCGAAGGAGCGACAAGGGGATTTTGCAGAGTATGTTTTTCTGAAATGGTTTTTGGGGGGCATGTTGCATTTAGGAAGCCCCTATGGTGTCAGAACAGGAAAAAAAAACACATGGCATACCATTTTGGAAACTAGACCCCTTGAGGAACGTAACAAGGAATAAAGTGAGCCTTAATACCCCACAGGTGTTTCACGAGTATGGAGGTACCCCATAAGTTGACCTGAAGTGCACTACGGGCGAAATACAATGCTCAGAAGAAAAGTAGTCATATTTGGCTTTTTGAGAGCAAATTTTGCTCGGAGGCATGTCGCATTTAGGAAGCCCCTATGGTGCCAGGACAGCAAAAAATACCCACATGGCATACCATTTTGGAAACTAGACCCCTTGAGGAACGTAACAAGGAATAAAGTGAGCCTTAATACCCCACAGGGGTTTCACGACTTTTGCATACGTAAAAAAAGAAAATATTCACTAAAATGTGTGTTTCCCCCCCAAATTTCACATTTTTTGCAAGGGGTAATAGAAGAAAATACCCCCAAAATTTGTAATCCCATCACTTCTGGGTATGGAGGTACCCCATAAGTTGACCTGAAGCGCACTACGGGAGAACTACAATGCTCAGAAGAAAAGGAGTCATATTTGGCTTTTTGAGAGCAAATTTTGCTCGGGGGGCATGTCGCATTTAGGAAGCCCCTATGGTGCCAGGACAGCAAAATAACCCCCACATGGCATACCATTTTGGAAACTAGACCCCTTAAGGAACGTAACAAGGGGTACAGTGAGCATTTACCCCCCACTGGTGTCTGTCAGATCTTTGGAACAGTGCGCTGTACAAAATTTATTATTTGCACAGCCCAATGTTCCAAAGATCTGTCAGACACCAGTGGGGTGTAAATTCTCACTGCACCCCTCATTACATTCCGTGAGGGGTGTAGTTTCCGAAATGGGGGTCACATGTGTGTTTTTTTTTTGCGTTTGTCAAAACCGCTGTAACAATCAGCCACCCCTGTGCAAATCACCACAAATGTACATGGTGCACTCTCCCTTCTGGGCCTTGTTGTGCGCCCCCAGAGCACTTTGCGCCCACATATGGGGTATCTCCGTAGTCGGGAGAAGTTGCATTAAAAATTTTGGGGGGCTTTTTTCCCCTTTTACCTCTTGTATAAATGAAAAGTATAGGGCAACACCAGCATGTTAGTGTAAAAAAATTATTTTTTTACACTAACATGCTGCTATAGACCCCAACTTCACCTTTTCAAAAGGGGTGAAAGGAGAAAAAGCCCCCCAAAATTTGTTAGGCAATTTCTCCCGAGTATGGCGATACCCCATATGTGACCCTAAACTGTTGCCTTGAAATACGACAGGGCTCCGAAGTGAGAGCGCCATATGCATTTGAGGCCTGAATTAGGGATTTGCATAGGGGTATTCTACGCCAGTGATTCCCAAACAGGGTGCCTCCAGCTGTTGCAAAACTCCCAGCATGCCTGGACAGTCAATGGCTGTCCGGCAATACTGGGAGTTGTTGTTTTGCAACAGCTGGAGGCTCCATTTTGAAAACAGTGGCGTACCAGACGCTTTTCATTTTTATTGGGGAGGGGGGCTGTGTAGGGGTATGTGTATATGTAGTGTTTTTTACTTTTTATTTTATTTTGTGTTAGTGTAGTGTAGTGTAGTGTTTTTAGGGTACAGTTACACGGGCGGGGGATTACAGCGAGTTTCCCGCTGCGAGTTTGAGCTGCCGCGCAAAATTTGCTGCATTGCAAACTTGCAGCCTGATAGTCACTGTAAGCACCCTGCCCATGCTGGTAGTTATAGTTTTGCAACAGCTGGAGGCACACGGGTTGGGAAACATTGAGTTAGGAAACAGACAATGTTTCCCAACAAGTGTGCCTCCAGTTGTTGCAAAACCACAACTCCCAAACATTCTCAGGCATGCTGGGAGTAGTAGTTCGGCAACATCTTTAGAGCCAGATGTTGCCGAACTACAACTCCCAGCATGCTTGGAGTTGTAGTTTTGCAACATCTGGAGGATTACAGTTTGCAGACCACTAATACAGTGGTTCCCAATCTGTGTCCTTCCAGATGTTGCAAAACTACAACTCCCAGTATGCCAAAACTGTCCAGGCATGCTGGGAGTTGTAGTTCTGCAACATCTGAAGGGACAAATGTTACAGAACTACAACTTCCAGCATGCCTGGACAGTAAGGGCATGCTGAGGATGTGTAGTTTTGCAACATCTGGAAGGGCACAGTTGGTCTCCAAACTGTGGACCTCCAGATGTTGCAAAACTACAACTCCCAGCATGCCCAGACACCAGGGGCTGTCTGGGCATGCTGGGAGTTGTAGTATACAGGGTCCCAATACAGCAATGCATGTCGCTTTACGGCAACGTGCATTGCTGTAAAGATCCACTCACCTGTCGCCGCCGCCGCCGTCTTCATCGCCGGGATCCGGGTCTTCAGGGACGAGGTAAGTACCGGGGCCGGGCCCCAGCACTCCCCCGTCCCCCGCTGCGTCCTCTGATCTTCCTCCTGTCCTCTCCGGACTTCCAGGGGCCGGGCAGGGTGGGAGGAAGTAACCGCCCCCCCCCCCCCCCTGCGATTGGTCCATTAACTAACCGAAGAATTGCAGCGGATCGGAGGAGGTGGCAGGCTGCCACCTCGCTCCTAGCCTCCAGCATCGTCCTGGCTGTCTGTGAAAGCCGGGATCATGCAAAATTACCGGGCGGTCGGGTCCCAGAGACCCGATCAGCCCGGTATCGCCGCAGATCGCAAGGGCCAGGGTGCCATGACGTCTCAGGACGTCATTGGTCCTTAAGAGGTTAAGCACACATGGAGATAAAAGACTTTGAGCAAACAATGGCAAACTCTTCCCTAATAATAACACGGCAAAGTAATTTAAAGTGCCCAAATTAGATACATCGATACATCAAAAGGATTCCAAACTAGCATTTTTTTTTTATAAATGAATAAATAACTAAATTATTGAAAAAAAACCTTCAGCAATATCATAAAACCCCAAACAGGTTGTAAAGTTACCCATACTTCATTCATAGCAAATAAGTTCAGTAAATTCTTTGAAAACCTATTAGCCTTCCCAGTCAAAATAAAACAAAATAATTAGAGATGAGCAAACTTTTCAAAAATTCGATTCGGACGATTTTTCGAAAAAATTCATTTCGATCCGAAATTATTCACGACAAATCCATATTAAAAATGTCTATTTCTGGCCTACAGAGAGCTGCAATAGGGGTATAGAACACTTTGCTGTGTTCTAACACGCATATGGAGTGTGCTGGGTAGTGAAATAATACTGTTATTCAGAAAAACAAGCAGATTACTGGCATTGCTTTTGGAATCACTGCCTTAGAGTGGCACAATGACAGAGCCTGGAGGTGGCATCAGTATGAGGAGACCATATAGTGGCTGAATGACACAGCGTGGAGGTGTTGGCAGCATGAGGAGACCATATAGTGGCTGAATGGCACAGCCAGGAGTTGGCAGCAGCATGAGTAGAAACTAGGCCTTCACAATCCCTAAGATTAAAAGATGAATTCAGAAATTTTTACTGAAGATTTTAGATAGCTAGTGCTACCTACCATAACAAAATGTTTATTCCCAGACCGAGGCCTAGCAGCAGTATCAGTAAACCATATATTGCCTTAATGACACAGCCTGGAGTTGGCTGAAGCATGAGGAGACCCCAGGGCTTCACAATACCCCCCCCCCCCCCCCCCACAAAAAAAAATATATACAAAACAGAAGAATTGTTGAAATTTAAAATGAAGATTTTGGATAGCTAGTGCTACCTACCATAACCACATTTTTATTGCGAGACTCAGGCCCAGCAGCAGTATCAGTAAACCATATATTGCCTGAATGACACAGCCTGGAGATGGCTGAGGCATGAGGAGAACACTGAAATGTATGATTTTTTATTTAAATTTAAGATTTTTAAATTTAAATTAATGATTTTGAAATTGAACTTTTAACTCCCAAGTTTTAGTGTCCCGGACCACGGCGTGTGGGTACAAAGGGCCAAATCTAACAAGCCCCCACAGGGCTCATGTGTCCGTGAGATGAAGGCACAACATCTCCATTGCCCTGACCAGCCATTGTTTGCAACACTTTTTGCCAAGGCAAACCATGTGAAGAACAGCGTGACACCACCGTGCCCTGCACACATGGTATGCTGAAGGGCCACTGAGACTTGTCCGGGCAGTGGAGGCTGAGGGCACGGTGGAGGATGAGGAGGCGGAGTTGCACACTGTCAATGGGCTGACACAGTGGAGCAGGAAGCAGCATGAGTACACAACAGGGGTTCACTAAAATTAAAAGGTGATTGTTGAAATCTCTATTGAAGTTGCATTTTAGGTAGTGCTTCCATCCAAAAATTTAAGGCCCAAGCCCAAATGCATCAGTAAGCCAAGTAGTTCCTGAAAGACACAGTCAGGAAAAGGCATCAGCAGTACTCAAGATGGTTTCATAACCCCTAAGATTGAAAGATCAATGTTGAAATCTCAATTAAGCATGTATTTAAGCTAGTGCAAAACATCCAAAAATGTAAGGCCCAAGCCCTGAAGCATCAGTAAGCCAAGTAGTTCCTGAAACACACAGTCAGGAGCAGGCATCAGCAGTACCCAAGAGGGTTTCATATCCCCTAAGATTGAAAGATCAATGTTGAAATCTCAATTAAGCATGTATGTAAGCTAGTGCAAAACATCCAAAAATTTAAGGCCCAAGCCCTGAAGCATCAGTAAGCCAAGTAGTTCCTGAAACACACAGTCAGGAGCAGGCATCAGAAGTACCCAAGAGGGTTTCATAACCGCTTACATTGAAAGATCAATGTTAAAATTTCTATTAAGCATGTATTTAGCTTGTGCTAAACATCCAAAAATTTAAGTCCCAAGCTCAGAAGCATCAATAAGCCAAGTAGTTCCTGAAACACACAGTCAGGAGCAGGCATCAGCATTATCCAAGAGGGTTTCATAACCCCTTACATTGAAAGTTCAATGTTTCAAATGTATATTAAGCATGTATTTAGCTAGTGTTAAACATCCAAAAATGTAAGTGCCAAGCCCAGAAGCATCAATAAGCCACGTAGTTCCTGAAACACACAGACAGGAGCAGGCATCAGCAGTACCCAAGAGGGTTTCATAACCCCTTACATTGAAAGATCAATGTTGAAATTTCTATTAAGCATGTATTAAGCTCATGCTAAACATCCAAAAATGTAAGGCCCAAGCTCAGAAGAATTAATAAGCCAAGTAGTTCATGAAACACACAGTCAGGAGCAGGCATCAGCAGTATACCAGAGGGTTTCATAACATTACATTGAAAGATCAATCTTGAAATCTCAATTAAGCATTTATGTTCCCTAGTGCTACCAGAACATATTTGGAGTTAATATCCCAGTCCCAGTAGCATCAGAAAATGATATAGTGGCTGAATGACACAGCCTGGAGGGGTGGAAAGCATAAGGAGCCCATGTAGTGTCTGAATGGTAAAGCCTGAAGGGGGCTGAAGCATGAGGAGACCATTGAAATACAAGAATTTTAACCCCTTAAGGACGCAGGATGTAAATGTACGTCCTGGTGAGGTGGTACTTAACGCACCAGGACGTACATTTACGTCCTAAGCATAACCGCGGGCATCGGAGCGATGCCCGTGTCATGCGCGGCTGATCCCGGCTGCTGATCGCAGCCAGGGACCCGCCGGCAATGGCCGACGCCCGCGATCTCGCGGGCGTCCGCCATTAACCCCTCAGGTGCCGGGATCAATACAGATCCCGGCATCTGCGGCAGTTCGCGATTAAAATGAACGATCGGATCGCCCCCAGCGCTGCTGCGGGGATCCGATCATTCATAACGCCGCACGGAGGTCCCCTCTCCTTCCTCCGTGCGGCTCCCGGCGTCTCCTGCTCTGGTCTGTGATCGAGCAGACCAGAGCAGGAGATGACCGATAATACTGATCTGTTCTATGTCCTATACATAGAACAGATCAGTATTAGCAATCATGGTATTGCTATGAATAGTCCCCTATGGGGACTATTCAAGTGTAAAAAAAAATGTAAAAAAATGTAAAAGTAAAAAAAAAGTGAAAAATCCCCTCCCCCAATAAAAAAGTAAAACGTCCGTTTTTTCCTATTTTACCCCCAAAAAGCGTAAAAAACATTTTTTATAGACATATTTGGTATCGCCGCGTGCGTAAATGTCCGAACTATTAAAATAAAATGTTAATGATCCCGTACGGTGAACGGCGTGAACGAAAAAAAATTTAAAAAGTCCAAAATTCCTACTTTTTTAATACATTTTATTTAAAAAAAAATTAGAAAATATGTATTAAAAGTTTTTTATATGCAAATGTGGTATCAAAAAAAAGTACAGATCATGGCGCAAAAAATGAGCCCCCATACCGCCGCTTATACGGAAAAATAAAAAAGTTATAGGTCATCAAAATAAAGGGATTATAAACGTACTAATTTGGTTAAAAAGTTTGTGATTTTTTTTAAGCGCAACAATAATATAAAAGTATATAATAATGGGTATCATTTTAATCGTATTGACCCTCAGAATAAAGAACACATGTCATTTTTACCAGAAATTGTACGGCGAGAAAACAAAACCTTCCAAAATTAGCAAAATTG
Organism: Hyla sarda; assembly: GCF_029499605.1. Taxonomy (NCBI): domain Eukaryota; kingdom Metazoa; phylum Chordata; class Amphibia; order Anura; family Hylidae; genus Hyla; species Hyla sarda. The sequence goes on from NC_079189.1 coordinate 88,215,361, forward strand.
CGTTTTTCGTTTTAATTTCCCCACAAAAATAGTTTTTTTTTGGTTGCGCCATACATTTTATGATATAATGAGTGATGTCATTACAAAGGACAACTGGTCGCGCAAAAAACAAGCCCTCATACTAGTCTGTGGATGAAAATATAAAAGAGTTATGATTTTTAGAAGGCGAGGAGGAAAAAATGAAAACGTAAAAATTTAATTGTCTGAGTCCTTAAGGCCAAAATGGGCTGAGTCCTTAAGGGGTTAAACAGAAATCTAAGATTTTGACATTGAAATTGAGGATTTTGAAATAGAACTTTTAACTCCCCAAGTTTTAGTGGCCCGGGCCCCGACGTGTGGGTACAAAGGACCTAATCTAACAAGGAGTCATTAGATGACAATATGAGTATTGTGTGTTCCAGTGACATTAGCTCATTGGAGGAAAAGGAAAACATGACACAACTTAATTCTGCAACTGAAGAACCACAACAAAGAATGAATGACTTAAAGCCTTCTGGAACTGAGGAACTTCAAAATGGTAAATCTACCACCTGGGATAGTCAGTCAATTCCAACAGCCAGTGGTCAGTATCCACAGCTCCCTGTTTCTGCTAGTCCTTGGCAATTTTCCTTTTATTACTGGTCTGGTATGAACATGGCAATAATGCTAGGAGAGTATATATTGCCTGAATAACACAGCCTGGAGTTGGCAGAAGCATAAGGAGACAAAATAGTGGCTGAATGAAACAGCCTGGAGGTGGCATAAGCAGCATCAGGATTCCTGAAAGTGACCCGGTGACAGAGTGGTGCAGTGGGTGGCAATACCAGTACCCGGTGATGAAAGTGGCTGGAATGTTTGTAACTGGGGAGCAGTGACTTAAATCTGTTTGGCACTATCCATATTTGTATATTTGTGCAGTGTCGGTGTAGCACCGTGATCTACTCTGATGCATCTTGCATTGGTGGGTGGAAATCCTGGCTGATCCATGCCTGATTCATCTTCACAAAATTAAGTCTCTCCACATTTTTTGTGGACAGACGAATTCTCCTTGGGGTGACCATGGCCCCCGCCACATTAAATACCCGCTCTGATGCCAAACTTCCAGGGCAAACTTTGCAAGTTGCGGCCACAAATCAAGTTTGGCTGCCCAGAAGTCCAGCGGATCTTCAAGGTGTGTTGGCATGGGCATGTCAAGGTATGCCACCACCTGCTTGTTCAGGTCCTGCTCCAGGTCTACCTGCTGCTGATGAGTTGCTTCACTATGCGGGTGAAAAAAGGTACTCATCAGCAACTGTAGACTCAGGCTGCTGCTGATGGAGCAGGTACTGCTCCTGCCACCCCACCCCTCCCAGCAGCCATGGCAGTGGAAGGTGAGCATAGAGGGCCCCCCGAGTAAGACCTGCTTGTGGATGGACGATGGCGCCGATAGGCATCAGCCAACTGACTACGTAGGATCTCTCTGTAGTAGGTAACTTTTTCCTCCCTTTAAAAAAAGCACTCATTTTGTGCCGATAGTGAGGGTCCAATAAGGTGTAGAGCCAGAAGTCATCCTGCTGCCGAATGGTAACAATTCGGCTGTCACTACGCAAGCAAGTGAGCATGCATCGTGCCATTTGTGCAAGTGACTCGGAGGAACTCCCTGCCTCCATCTCCACTGCATACTGCCACAGTGTGTCTGGGTCCTCTGTCTAGCCTTCATCATAACCCTCTAGCTCCTCTAGTTGATCACGCTCCTCCTCTTCTGTCAGATGTTTAGAAACACCGCTTATCTCATCAAACCTAAACTGTGCTCCACTGTGCCCCTCATCCTCCTCCTCCTCCAGTTCAGCCCCCACAGGGATCATGTAGGCGAGATGTAGGTGCAACGTCTCCAATGCCCTGACCAGCCATCGTTTCCAACACTTGTTTTAGGAAATGAAGCAGTGGAATGACGTCGTTCATCCCATAATCCTGGTAACTTACGTATAATGTGGCTTCCTCAAAGGACCTGAGCAAACGGCAGGTGTCATGTATGAGCTGCCACTGGTTCACATTGAAGTTAAACACAAGATTATCCCTATCTGCTTGGTTCATCAAGAAATCGGTGATGGCGTTTCTTTGTTTGTACAGTCGGCCCAACATATGCAGGGTGGATTTCCAACGTGTGGCAACGTCACAAATCAGACTATGTTAGGGGATACCATTCTGACGCTGCAGCTCAAGGAGGGTGTGCTTTGTGGTGTACGAGTGGCTGAAGTGCATGCAAAGTTTCCTTCCCATTCTTAGGATTTCTTGCAAAGTGGGGGAAACACTTCAGGAACTGCTTGACAACCAGATGGGTCACCCTTCCTTGTCACAGCACGGCCACAATGTTCTTCCCTTTGTCGGTCACCATGGTTCCCATTTCCAGTTTTCGTGGAGTAAGCCATGCTCCGATTTCTTTACGAATGACTTTGAGCAGTTCATCCCATGTGTTATTCTTTTCGCCAAGGCAAACCATGTGAAGAACAGCGTGACACCGCCGTGCCCTGTATACATGGTATGCTGAAGGGCCACTGAGACTTGTCCGGGCAGTGGAGGCTGAGGACAAGATGGAGGATGAGGAGGCGGAGGCGCACACTGTCACAGGACCAACGGGCTGACAGTGTGGAGGAGGAAGCGGGGTGACCTGTCCAAGTTGGGGTTGTGGCTGTGCAGAAACCACATTCAACCAGTGAGCCGTAAAGGACATGTATTGTCCCTGACCGTAGTTACAGCTCCAGACGTCGTCGCTGCCGTGCACTTTGGTACACACCGACAGGCTCAAGGACTGGCCTACCTTCTCTTCCAAAAAAGTGTGTGGGGCTGGTACTGCCTTCTTCGCAAGGAAATGACAGCTTGGTACTCTCAACCTCGACCTAAATGCGCTACAGTACACATGGAAAATGTATTTTCGTAAAACAACAGCCGGTGATTACTTTTGCCTGAACTTTCCCGGTATCTAGACTTGTTACAGATTTACAGATACAAAATAGTAGACTGCTTTGATGTAAGTATGTGGTAAGCACTTATGAGGGCAGAAAAATGCTCTATAATGAGCTTAAAAACTCTGTAATTTTTGTAAAACACCAGCCGGTGATTTCTTTTGGCTGTCATTTCACAGTATGTAGGCCCTTGACGAATGAACAGGTACAGAATAGTACACTACTTAGATGTACGTATGCGGTATGCACTTAGGAGGGCAGATAAATGCGCTATAATGAGCCTAAAAACTCTTTAAGTTTTGCAAAACACCAGCTGGTGAGTACTAATGCTTGGACTTTCATAGTATGTAGTCCCTTGACAGATTAACAGGTACAAAATGGTACACTACTTAGATGTACGTATGCGGTATGCACTGATGAGGGCAGAAAAATACACTACAATACACATTAAAAACTCTGTGTTTTTGTAAAATACAGATCATTCCGCTGCAGCATTACGCCGTGCATTGGGCTATAGGGACCAAGTACTAGCAGAAAGAGAGTTAGTGCTTGCTGTAAGTGCTGGCTGCCTGCATCACCAGAGTGCATAGATGATCAGGCGCCATTTATTCTTCTAAAGTACAGTACAGTAATAAGGGCTCTCAGTGCTGGGACATATGGACCAATCACCCAGCACTGACATATAGGGGATAGGCGTGGCAGCTGCGGGCATAGCCACGCCTATCCAACTGTTGCTGACTATCGTTAAAAGCATTTTTTAGCATCATTAAAGCTGCTAGAAAGCAACAAAAGGTATGATTTAACTGTTCATTCTAACAACTTTGTAAAGCTGGTGCTGGTTTATGGGGGTTAAAACTCATGACAGTTGCGCTTTAAGAATTATGTGAACTGCTGGTTATTATACTGTCTACAGACTAATATAAACAGCTGATGATTTCTTGTGGAAAAAATACACAGAATTGCGCTGAAAAATCATTCCTGCCTCCTGTGATACAGTTCATGAAGTTAAGGCCGCTTGTTGATATGTACGAGGCAACAAAAAGCTATCTGCCCCTCTCTGATAAAGTGCTGAATAAAGTGACTGGGAGGTTTATGGCTAGCGTAAAAATCCTTCTTAGCGAGAACAAGCAAAGCACTGCACTGCTATCTGTCCACAATGCTGATCTGACTAGCAGTTGGAAGTGGAATGCTGCGGTAAGTCTGTGTAACACACACAGGCACGCAGCCGTCCTCTCTCTCTGCAGTGAATGGCATGAAATGAGCAGACGCAAAATGGCTGCCAATTATATAGGGCTGTGACATCACAGGGGTCAATGAATGGTGATAGGCTGAATCCTGCATCTGATTCAGGGTCATCCCGCCTAATTCCCTTTCTGCCTTGCCTTCCCATCTTCCCAGCATCCCCAGCCCCATGTACCGACTTGTGGATCCGCCATTTTAGGTGTCCTGGAGCCTGGAACACTGTAAAATGGAGTTTAATGAAGCAATTTGCGCAATAGAATCGTGGCGATATTCACATTCGTTGCAAATCCAATAAATGCTGAAATTCATAACGAATTCGGGTTCGTCTGCTTCGATTCGCTCATCTCTAAAAATAATGCTCCTGAATTATCAAAAGAATGTTTCTAATATCAAGTTAACTTTTATTTACTTTATACCCTTCCACAGTTTATGGGCTCTCCTCCATGCCAATTGATCAGCACCCAGACTCCAATGGCTTTTTCATAATATTGTGGTGTCATGTTACAGGGCCTGGTCCTGTCCCTTGTCTAAGGTCCCCGTAGCTAGAGTCCCTCCATGTCAATTGGGCTCTCCTGTAGGACTTACCCCTAGTCGTCTTAAGTAAGGTGTGTACATATTAATTTAATGTATAGGAAATATATGTATAGGACCTTAGTGGTCACGTGATCCACAGTTGTAATGTATAAAATGCTTAAGGACCTTTGGAGGTCATGTGATGGTCCCAGAGTTCACTGGGTCAGGACTTACAGGTTTGCCAACCAATGAGCTTTTGTCCAGCCCTCTGAATATATAAAGGGCTGCAGCCACAAAATTTGCTCTCTTAGTTCCGGATTATCAAGCAAGCACAACATCTCAACATGAGCATCAATTCAAGCTAGGCCTGAAGCCTAACATCCAACAGCCAAAAAACGTGAGTTACCAAAGCTCAAACTACTGAAACCTGTGTGACTACTATCATCTCAAATATTCTAAAATAGTAGCACAGTAGCTAGCATCAAAAGCTAATTGCTTCCAAGTCCCAGCAAAACCTATGAGAAACCTGTGTCCCGGTTCACTCTTGAAAAGACTGTTATGCTCAATACCGTTGCATAAAATCTGCAAGTAAAGTTTCTTCAGTTTACTTAATAAAATCTGCTGTGGACATTCCGTTATTTCTCCCTACCGTTTATGGGACGGTTGGCGGTAGGAACTTTACTATTGATAAAATGGCACCCTGGCGTCACGACATTCGAGGGTTAATACCACCAGACCCTACACTACCACTGCAACACCCCAGTCACCATTACTCTCCCGGCACCACAATATACTACTGAAAATTACAGCATGTTTGCACATTATGAGTCTTTATAGTTTAAACAAATGTGTCCACCCTAACCATTCTTAAAATTTTGTAAAGGATTCAATTTTTTTGTGTTATTAAAATTCAACACAGTATTGTGACATGCTTACAACACCCTCAACAGACCATAATTCATATGATATCCACTTGTTGGAATCATGTAGGCATACATAGCCTATGCATCTCCCAACGGAATATCTCAATATTATGTTTTCTTCTTAAGCTAGTCATCTTGAGAAACATATTTTGAGATATATTGAGCAATGAGATAGGGTAAGAAAGAAAAATGTACATTAAGGTTATCCCAAAGGAGGGAAGTTATCAACAAATATGTGTCAAAATTGTTAACCAAACTCTTGGCAGGTCACATTGCCTAGCTGCAATCTTGGGCCCCCCTAATGTTTTATCATTGCTTACCCTTATTTTGCTGTTACTATTTTTTTATGTATTTTTATACTAATAGAGATAAACGGGTATTATTCTATCAAATGGCTTGGATTCTTTCAGTATACATATCCTTTTGATGCTTCATTTGTAAGTGGCTTCTTGCTCTGTACTTTATATAAAATATTCCATAATAAGTAACTTGTTTTAGGACACAAATGTTCCCAATGCTAATAGAACAACATGTGCTTATCATACCGATTATTATTTTCATTTCCAGTTATGATGGTTTCCTAGGAAACCAGCACTTTTGTCTAATAAATGTGCATTATATGCAGGCCTCCCTGGATTTGTCTGATATTGTTGGATATTATCTCTTAAAATTTTCTAAATGAAAAGTATTGTAAATGATTATATTATCCCTAGTGTTTACATATTGGAATGTACTACAAAAACATGCAGAAATGGAACTCAGATAAGCTTGACAATGTAGCAGAATCTGAATTTATCATTCCGTAAGATCACATGGGTTTACATGACTTTACATATACCTGCATGAAAACCTACTGCAATATCTATATTTGAACCCATGGATATTATTATTTTAAGAATACATTGTAAATGTATTGGTTTAGCACAGGAAAGAGGATAAAATACAGGTTAATGGGAGTTTCATGAACAGGATCCCCACGATTTGTAAAGTGGAGGAAAACTGCACCCTGAAATGAATTGAGCATACCACATGTGGGCAATTAGTGTCCTATTCACTGTTATTGTACTTTTAACCCCTTAAGGACCAAGGACGTATCGGTACGTCCTTGGTCCTGCTCTCCTGATATAACGCGGGGTTACACAGTAACCCCGCGTCATATCACAGCGGGCCCGGCGTCATAGTGAAGCCGGGACCCGCCTCTAATAGCACGCAGCGCCGATCACGGCGCCGCGGGCTCAGAGCTGAGCCGCGCGACTAAAAGCGAAAGCGAAAGTTGCTGGCTAGCTCAGTCGGGCTGTTCGGGATAGCCAAGGCGAAATCGCGGCATCCCGAACAGCTTACAGGACAGCGGGAGGGCCCCTACCTGCCTCCTCGCTGTCCGATCGCCGAATGACTGCTCAGTGCCTGAGATCCAGGCATGAGCAGTCATGCGGCAGAATCGTCGATAACTGGTTTCCTATGAGAAACCAGTGATCAATGATGAAGATCAGTGTGTGCTGTGTTATAGGTCCCTATGGAAGCTATAACACTGCAAAAAAAAAAGTGAAAAAAAAGTGAACAAAGATCATTTAACTCCTCCCCTATTAAAAGTTTGAATCACCCACCTTTTCCAATAAAAAAAAAAACACAGTGTAAATAAAAATAAAAATAAACATATATGGTATCACCGCATGCGGAAATGTCCGAATTATAAAAATATATCATTAATTAAACCGCTCGGTAAATGGCGTGCACGCAAAAAAATTCAAAAGTCCAAAATAGTGCATTTTTGGTCACTTTTTATATAATTTAAAAATGAATAAAAAGCGATCAATAAGTCCTATCAATGCAAAAATGGTACCGTTAAAAACTTCAGATCACGGCGCAAAAAATTAGCCCTCATACCGCCCCATACACGGAAAAATAAAAAAGTTATAGGGGTCAGAAGATGACAATTTTAAACGTATTAATTTTCCTGCATGTAGTTATGATTTTTTCCAGAAGTCCGACAAAATCAAACCTATATAAGTAGGGAATCATTTTAATTGTATCGACCTACAGAATAAAGATAAGGTGTCATTTTTACCGAAAAATTAACTACGTAGAAACGGAAGCCCCCAAAAGTTACAAAACGGCGTTTTTTTTTTTCAATTTTGTCGCACAATGATTTTTTTTCCGTTTCACCGTAGATTTTTGGGCAAAATGACTGATGTCATTACAAAGTTGAATTGGTGGCGCAAAAAGTAAGCCATCATATGGATTTTTAGGTGCAAAATTGAAAGAGTTATGATTTTTTAAAGGCAAGGAGCAAAAAACGAAAATGCAAAAACGGAAACCCCCCCGGTCCTTAAGGGGTTAAACATTGCCATGCTTAGCAATGTTCAAAAGCTCCATAGACAATGAATAAAGTGCTGGGGACCAGAGCTGGGCTGTTTGCCAGTAGTACTCACATAGTTACTTCCTCCTTTGTTGTCTGGCCAATCACAGGAGAGCATAGCACTTATCCCTTACGGTTATGCCATGACCTTATGCTGTTGAAAATGCACTGGCTGAACAGGTTGGTACTGTGCTGCAGAATGGTTTACTGTGCATTACTGTGGATGACATTTAGAGTGAGTTGGAGTTAGTAATGCAATGGCTTTGCAAGATGCTGTGTGTGCAGTAATGAATTAAACAGAATCAATAAAGGGGTTATATTAAGCACTGAACTTCTACTTCTACCTTTCAGGGATAGTGGGGATACTCTGGCTCATGTATTGCAGATACACAGCCCAGTTTCCCTCCCTTACTGGCACAAAGCAGTACTCTAAGTATCACCCCCACTTCCTTTGTTCCATCTTGCTGTTCTGTTATTAAAGATGAACTGAGCTACAGATTGCACCTAAATAGTGTTTTTAGAGCTGTTTTTCAAGGGTAGGGAGTCATTTTTGTTGGTAAATGAAGTGGCTTATAAATAGTTTACAGTTGTTTGAAATATCAGTGATTATTAAAGAATTATGAAATATGTCTTATTTTTTTTTTTTATTCCTGTATTCCAAAAACTATTCTTTTTTGAAAAAGACAGTTTAGCTTTTTGATTTCTTTATCTTTTTTATTTTTTGCAGCAGCACAAGTTGGAGAATTCATTAGTGCAAATTTGTGGTACATATAATTTATATGTATTTATGTAATATTCTTTAGTGAAGATGTCTATTACTAAATTGTTTATTTATTTAAATAGACATGGTGATATCATTTTATAGAATATATTTCTATGTGTTTGTATTATGCATTTAGATGGATTGCACAGAAGGAATAAAAAAAATGCACAAATAAAATAAATAATTTCTCTTGTATAGTTGATAAAGTTAGACATATGTTTGCTGCAGAAGAGGTATGGATACCTTCCAATTTTGCTAAAGAACTGCTGAATGCAAGACTTGAAACTGCAGCAAAAGTTAAAGTCCGGCCAAAACATTATAGCTGATTAATAATGTTGCTTTTTCAAAACAGCTTTTTGTCAGGATTAATATGTTTAATGCTGGTTTATTTGCTGAGTGTCTTCTTAAATCATACATTTATTATAGGCAACCATATTTTCTGCACAGTTGTTTGAACTCCAATTTCTACAGTGTTCCTGCTAAACTGTGCCTGTCTACCCATGAGAAAACATCCCCGTTACCTAATCCCTTACAATAGTCACACAATACATAGTCTAGTAAGCGACAAGTAAACTGGTTTGTAAGCAGGGAACAAATAGAAGCTCATAAAAATAATGGATAAAGAAATCTAAAATAATGAAACTTCAAAACATCTTTTACAGTCTCTTTGTTTAAGTCAAAGGTAAAAGCATAGTTGACTTTTGCAGCTGCTATAGAAATAGCAGAAATAAATAGTTCTTCATGTGGAAAAACACTTCTTTGCACAAAATAACTAATGAGAAGCAGGGGCGGATCCAGAGTCTAGTCTCGGGAGGGGCACTATTAGAGTATTTTGTGTTGGCGGACAGAAATAAGGTGTTGCTTACGGAACTTACAATATTATTAAATGTATCATACAGTCCTAACCTTGTTTAAGACTTTTTGGCCGTGCTCATATGTCAGTATAATAATCAAATATACCAATTGCCACAGAATGGGTAAGTGCTAAAGAAGTTTTTACCATTTAAAACTAATGCTTCCAGTATGACCTAAGTAGTGGTGAAGAGATGCTGGGAGTTGTTGTTTCACCTATCATAACTGTAGAACTTACAAGTGACTCCAGCTCTAATGGGACATACGCAGGAGGATACAGAATGATATCAGTGACTACAGGTGACGTTTTCTCTATAGTCTTTCCTTATCTAATTCAGATGTACATACCGCTGGGATTTGTTCCAGCTAAATGTTCTCTCTGCAGAACTTAATACCCAGATGGCTCCTCACTATGTTAGCGCATTCTGATCCTCTATATGAAAACAATAATTATTATAATACTGCCAAACACTGTATTCTTCGAATATAATACTGGCACACACCCTCTGAATATAATTCTGACACACTGTACCCCCTGAATATACAATACACTATAACTTTTGAATATAATACCCCCACACACCGTACCCTCTGAATATAATACTATCATACACTGCGCCCTCTAAATATACTATCACACACTGCACTCTCTGAATATAATACCGCCACACACCGTACCCTCTGAATATAATACAGCCACACACTGTACCCTCTGAATATAATACTACCACACACTGCACCCTCTAAATATAATACTATCACACACTGCACTCTCTAAATATAATACCGCCACACACCGTACCCTCTGAATATAATACCGCCACACACCGTACCCTCTGAATATAATACTACCACACACTGCGCCCTCTAAATATAATACTATCACACACTGCACTCTCTGAATAAAATACCGCCACACACCGTACCCTCTGAATATAATACCACCACACACCGTACCCTCTGAATATAATACTATCACACACTGCACTCTCTGAATATAATACTATCACACACTGCACTCTCTGAATATAATACCGCCACACACCGTACCCTCTGAATATAATACCGCCACACACCGTACCCTCTGAATATAATACTACCACACATTGCGCCGTCTAAATATAATACTATCACACACTCCACTCTCTGAATATAATACAATCACACACTGTGCCCTCTAAATATACTACTACCACACACTGCACTCTCTAAATATAATACTATCACACACTGCACTCTCTAAATATAATACTACCGTACACTGTGCCCTCTAAATATAATACTATCACACACTGCACTCTCTGAATATAATACTACCACACACACTGCACCCTCTGAATATAATACGACCACACACTGCACTCTCTGAATATAATATGACCACACACTGTGCCCTCTAAATTTAATGCTACTAAACACTGCACACTCTGAATATAACTTGCTGTGCAGTGCACCCTCTGAATAAAATACCCAAATGTATTGTGGCCCATAAAAAACTTACCACCCCAGAAATTCCTCATAATATACACTATACTTCTGAAATGCAGAACACTCTGTGCCTTCACATATAGTAATAATGCCCCAACTTGTGCCCCCACATATAATAATTATGACCCGTCCTGTTCCCCCAACATAATAATAATGCCCTCTGTCCTGTGCCGCTAACATATATTGCCCCCTGTGCTTTGCCCTTCACATATAATGCCCCCGTTCTTTGCCCCTCACATATAATGCCCCCATCATGCGTCCCTCACATATAATGCCCCCTGTACTGTGCCCCTCACATATAATGCCCCCTGTCCTGTGCCCCTCACATATAATGCCCCCTGTCCTGTGCCCCTCACATATAATGCCCCCTGTCCTGTGCCCCTCACATATAATGCCCCCTGTGCTGTGCCCCTCACATATAATGCCCCCATCATGCTTCCCTCACATATAATGCCCCCTGTGCTGTGCCCCCCACATACAATGTCCCCCTGTGCTGTGTCCCTCACATATAATGCCCCCTGTCCTGTGCCTCTCACATATAATGCCCCCTGTCCTGTGCCCCTCACATATAATGCCCCCTGTGCTGTGCCCCTCACATATAATGCCCCCTGTACTGTGCCCCTCACATATAATGCCCCCTGTGCTGTGCCCCTCACATATAATACCCCCTGTGCCCCTCACATATAATTCCCCCTGTCCTGTCCCCTATATGTTTGGGGTACATGACAGGAGCATTAAATTTGAGGGGCACAGCACAGGGGGCATTATATGTGAGGGGCGCATGATGGGGACATTATATATGAGGGGTGCATGATGGGGGCATTATATGTGAGGGGCACGGGGGCATTATATGTGAGGAGCACAGCACAGGGGGCATTGTATGTGAGGGGTGCATGATGGGGGCATTATATGTGAGGGGCGCATGATGCGGGCATTATATATGAGGGGAGCATAATGGGGGCATTATATGTGTGGGGCACAGCACAAGGGGCATTATATGTGTGGGGCACAGCACAGGGGCATTATATGTGAGGGGCACAGCACAGGGGGCATTATATGTGAGGTGCACAACACTGGGGCCATTATATGTGTAGAGCACAGCACAGGGGGCATTATATCATATAATGCCCCCTGTGCTGTGCCCACAGATATAATGCCCCCTGCGCTGTGCCCCTGACATATAATGCCCCCTGTGCTGTGCCCCACACATATAATTTATATGTGTGGGGCACAGCACAAGGGGCATTATATGTGTGGGGCACAGCACAGGGGCATTATATGTGAGGGGCACAGCACAGGGGGCATTATATGTGAGGGACACAACACCGGGGCATTATATGTGTGGGGCACCGCACAGGGGGCATTATATCATATAATGCCCCCTGTGCTGTGCCCACAGATATAATGCCCCCTGTGCTGTGCCCCTGACATATAATGCCTCCTGTGCTGTGCCCCACACATATAATTTATATGTGTGGGGCACAGCACAGGGGGCATTATATGTCAGGAGCACAGCACAGATGGCCCCTGTGCTTTGCCCTGCAGCCCCTCACATTAAATATTCCCTTTTCTCTGCCCCCAAGTTTTTAAATCCCCCTCCCCCTCCTCCTGTACGATATAGTGCCCCTAACAGTGGCACATATTCTGTCCCCCTAATCCCCTGGGCCCTGAGCATACTCTTCATAATCAGGGCTGACATCAGAATTTATGGGGCCTCTTACACGGCTCAAGGCCTGCCCCCCCCCTCCCCTTTCGAAATGATAGATAGATAGATAGATAGATAGATATAGAGATAGATAGACAGATAGGTATATTCATGTTTCATCTATATCTTTGTGCTGGCAGTGTGCTGCTGCATTCTTCTGTTTCTGTATATCTAGCCTAGTAGTGTGCACCTGTAGGCCAGGTCCATATAATAGTTTGGTATCAACTAATGTGCTGGCTGACTTATTCTTTGTCTGTATTGCACATACGGGGGAGTGGCTACCTCCATGTTGGCCTTGCACCCCACCCACCTCTATCAGGTGTGTATATAAGGTGTCTTGGATGTTCCAGACCCTGCCATGCTTACTGAACTCTTCACACAGAGGCATATTCACAGTGTAGGGTCCGTCCCAATGAGGCCACCTTATCGCGGTGGGATGGTCCAAGCTATTTGACCGCCGGCGGAGACAAATTTGCGAGCTAAGTGCCTCACTATTTCATAGTTTCACATTTGTATCTATTACACCATACCTGTATAGCTCTCCATGTTTTAACTGCATATTCATGTTTCATCTATATCTTTGTGCTGGCAGTGTGCTGCTGCATTCTTCTGTTGCTGTATATCTAGCCTAGTAGCGTGCACCTGTAGGCCAGGTCCATATAATAGTTTGGTATCAACTAAAGTGCTGGCTGACTTATTCTTTGTCTAGATAGATAGATAGATATGAGATAGATAGATAGATAGATAGATATAGAGATAGATAGGTATGAGATAGATAGATATGATATAGATAGATATGAGATAGATAGATAGATAGATAGATAGATAGATAGATAGATAGATAGATATGAGATAGATAGATAGATAGATAGATATAGAGATAGATAGGTATGAGATAGATATGATATAGATAGATATGAGATAGATAGATAGATAGGAGATGGATAGATAGATATTAGATAGATAGATATGAGATAGATAGATATCAGATAGAAAGATAGATATGAGATAGATATGAGATAGATAGATAGATAGATAGATATGAGAGATAGATGGATAGATAGGAGATAGATAGATAGATAGATAGATAGGATATAGATAGATATGAGATAAATAGATAGATATGAGATAGATAGATAGATAGATAGATAGATAGGAGATAGATAGATAGATATGAGAGATATGAGATAGATTGATAGATAATAATAGTGAGATAGATAGCTATGAGATAGATAGATAGATAGATAGATAGATAGATATGAGATAGATAGATATGAGATAGATAGATAGATACACTGGCTTTTTCAAGTGTGAGACTGGTGAAACGTTGTCAAATGCACATGATGGAATAAACCACCATTTTTCTGCAACCTTGTGGCGTGCTGCTTCATATTGTTCTGTGTATGGATTGAGGAACCAGTGGACCCAGGTTCCAAGCATGCGGGCACCCCAACTTCTGAATTTCCTTTGGACTCTGGTTGTGCCGTTTTTATTTGCTCTAGATAGATAGATAGATATGTGATAGATAGATAGATAGATATGAGATAGATAGATAGATAGATATGGGATAGATAGATAGATAAATAGATATGTGATAGATAGATAGATAGATAGATAGATAGATATGAGATACATAGATAGATAGATATGAGATACATAGATAGATAGATAGATAGATAGATAGATAGATAGATATGACATACATAGATAGATAGATAGATAGATAGATAGATAGATAAATAGATAGATATGGCCAGCAACCAGTCCTGGCGTTTAGTGAGTAGGGGCCCTATTGGGGAGAGAGAGATAGATAAATAGATATGAAAAAGACAGATGATTTGATATTAACCCCTTAAGGACTGAGCCCTTTTTCACCTTAAGGACTCGGCCATTTTTTGCAATTCTGACCACTGTCTCTTTAAACATTAATAACTCTGAAATGCTTTTAGTTATCATTCTGATTCTGAGATTGTTTTTCGTGACATATTGTACTTTAACATAGGGGTAAAATTTTGTGGTAACTTGCATCCTTTCTAGGTGAAAAATCCCAAAATTTGATGAAAAATTTGAAAATTTAGCATTTTTCTAACTTTGAAGCTCTCTGCTTGTAAGGAAAATGGATATTCCAAATAATTTTTTTTAATTCACATATACAATATGTCTGCTTTATGTTTGCATCATAAAATTGACGTGTTTTTACTTTTGGAAGACACCAGAGGGCTTCAAAGTTCAGCAGCAATTTTCCAATTTTTCACAAAATTTTTAAACTCGCTTTTTTTCAGGGACCCTGGAAGAAGGAGACCGCTTTAAACAGCAGTCTCCTGCTTCTGTACTGGGGCTGCAGGCCGATTTTTTCACAGGTTTGAATTTTCACCTCACACTGGCCTGCAGTGGATCGCATCCCCGCAGCTCACACACTGTGTACTCACAGCGTGTGTGAAAGCCAAGCTTCGACTCCACCATGCTAGGGGGCAGCAATCTCAAATTAAGACCTAGGGGGAATACAAAGCCCGGGATTTCAGATGCCAGTTTTGATTAATATGTGTTGTCTAAAGCGGTACTCTGGTGGAATTTTATTTTTTTTTTTTAAATCAACTGGTGTCAGAAAGTTAAACAGATTTGTAAATTACTTCTATTTAAAAATCTTAATCCTTCCAGTACTTATCAGCTGCTGTGTACTACAGAGGAATTTCTTTTCTTTTTTAATTTCCTTTCTGTCTGACCACAGTGCTCTCTGCTGACACCTCTGTCCATGTCAGGAACTGTCCAGAGCAGGAGCAAATCCCTATAGCAAATCTATCCTGCTCTGGACAGTTTCTGACATGGACAGAGGTGTCAGCTGAGAGAATTGCGGTCAGACAGAAGGGGAATTCAAAAAGAAAATAATTTTCTCTGGAGCATACAGCAGATGATAAGTACTGGAAGGGATAAGATTTTTATATAGAAGTAATTTACAAATCTGTTTAACTTTCTGGCACCAGTTGATTAAAAAAAATATATATATAGTTTTCCACCGGAGTACCCCTTTAAGCACATATTCAAGTGTGCCAGTGTTCTTTGTAGTGACACATGATTGAGTGAGGGGAAAAAAGACAGGTGCAGCAAGGCCTGATTCATTAAGTGGTTTTAGCCTCTTAATAGATGGTTCAAATGCTGTGGCTTTACTAAAGACTGGCTTGTGAAATGCTAGGTTTTACTAATAGCATGCAAATAACTCTGCTTGATGGAGAAAAGTTGTACATTTATGCATACTAGTTTTTGCAAAAATGTAAAGCTTTTTACACCACTTGTGTCAGCATCTATTTATAAAAATAATAATTCAGGTGCTGAAATAGGAATTCCATCACACAAGTAGAGAAAATGCAATAGTCTGCAGAGAAAGGTTTCATGTTGTTCCTCAAGGAAAAATCTGAAAGTGGAAATAAAGTGCAATAGTAAATAAGGAACTGATTATATGGGGAGTATCAGTGTATAATACACTGCTCAAAAAAATATGGGGAACACTTGAACAACACAATGTAACAATCACACTTCTGTGAAATCACATTGTGCACTCAGGAAGCAACACTGAAAATCAATTTCACATGCTGTTGTGCAAATGGAACAGACAACAGATGGAAATTATAGGCAATTAGCAAGACACCCCCAATAATGAAGTGGTTCTGCAGGTGGTGACCACAGACCACTTCTCAGTTCCTATGCTTCCTGGCTGATGTTTTGGTCACTTTTGAATGCTGGCGGCGCTTTCACTCTAGTGGTAGCATGACATGGAGTCTACAACCCACACAAGTAGCTTAAGAAGTGCAGCTCATCCAGGATGGCACATCAATGCGAGCTGTGGCAAGATGGTTTGCTGTGTCTGTCAGCGTAGTGTCCAGAACATGGAGACGCTACCAGGAGATGTGGAGGAGGCCGTAGGAGGGCAACAACCCAGCAGCAGGACCTTTACCTCTGCCTTTGTGCAAGGAGGAGCAGGAGGAGCACTGCCAGAGCCCTACAAAATGACCTCCAGCAGGCCTCAAATGTGCATGCGTCCCCTCAAACTGTCAGAAACATACTCCATGAGGGTGGTATGAGGGCTCAACATCCACAGGTGGGGGTTGTGCTTACAGCCCAACACCATGCAGGATGTTTGGCATTTGCCAGAGAACACCAAGATTGGCAAATTCGCCACTGGCACCCTGTGCTCTTCACAGATGAAAGCAGGTTCACACTGGGCACATGTGACAAACGTCACAGAGTCTGGATATGCCATGGAGAACATTCTGCTGCCTGCAACATCCTCCAGTATGACCGGTTTGTCAGTGGATCAGTAATGGTGTGGGGTGGCATCTCTTTGGGGGGCCACACAGCCCCCAACATTGTTCTCAGTCATCATCTGGGAAGACCAGGTGATGTAAATCTCAAAGTTTTAAATGCCCAGAGTCATCTGACCTTGCCCCAACAATCAGCACCATGGGTTCTTCTCAGCAGTTGTCTAGAAATCTGAAACTGAAAATAGTTGACGCTTACAAAGCTGGAAAAGGCTATAAGAAGATAGCAAAATGTTTTCAAATGTCAATATCCTCTATTTGGAATGTAATTAAGAAATGTCAGGGGTGTGGCTTCTGGAGCACGTTGGGACCTTCGTACCTGGGATGCGAACCTCGGATGTGAGGGGGGCTCCGCAATCCACCGGCAGGAGAGCGGGACATTTCAGCTAAGAAAGGACAACAACCTTCAGTGGAAAGCTAAAAACCGTTATAGCACAGTGCGGGGAAGATTACCTTGGGTAGCCTGACAGCAGCTTACGACCAGGACATGACGAGAAGCAAGGCAAAGAAAAGCAGCCCTGTGAAGCTAACTAGCTTTTACTCACTGGCGGAGCAGAAGGCACGCTCCAGAACGCTGCGACTTCTTGGACCCGGCCTGGTTTCCCCAGCAACGACGCAAATGCTGCGCGCACAGATGATGGAGGAGACGCGCTCCAGCCCTGGGAACTCGCGGTGGAAGGGAGAGAGATGCCCGGACCAAAAGAAGGACAGGAGCCACTTTAGAGGACCCTAAAGGAGCTGTTGCCACAGAAGGACCCACAGTGAGTAACTTACCTAAAAGTAAGATCGGAACAATTTATAAGGCCGGAGCGAGTGTGCATCAGCCTGGAATCATTTCCAGAGCTGATATACAGCCACTAACGCTATCTCCAGAAAAGATCCTGGAGACCCCTACGAGAGGGAATCACTGTGCCCAAAGAGAGGAGAGCAGTATAGAGACTCCTACTGTAGAATCCACAGGTGTACCAATGGGCAGAGGAATAGAGAAGAGGGTATCAGAGAAAGTTACTGTCCAATTGGAGGAGGAACTGCACACACATATTATCAAACACACACCTATGAAAACAATAGCAATTTTCTCTTTAGCAGAACTATCAGCTCCGGTGGCCTTCAGTCCTGCTGGACTGGAAATGATGGATATCAACCCCCAATTCCATTCTTCACCATTAATTGATGCTAAAACAGGACAAGGTTCACCAACTGACATTTCTCTGAATAACGATATACTAGCAACAGTACAAGCTGATAAACTGTCACAGAGAGGAGTATGAGACAGATGCTGACTGAGCTGCAGACATCCTTTGCTAGTATTATGCAAAAGGCTGTCTCTGATATACACTCAGAGATTCAAACCTTGGGTACCCGCACTACGCACGTAGAGCAAAAAATAGATGAAGTTGTTACTGCTTATGATATGTTAAAGAATACAGTGTGTGAGATGAAACAAGAAATAGAGTCACTAAAAAGTAAAATGAGTGGCTTGGAGGATCGATCAAGGAGGAACAACTTCCGTATCAGAGGGATACCTGAAAATATCAAAAATAAGGAACTGATAAATTATTTACAGGAATATTTTGCACAATTAATCTATCAAGCCTCCTATTTAGATTTAACTATTCACAGAGTGCACAGGCTACCCAAGCCTAAAACAGTCCCGCTTTCCGCACCTAGAGACGTAATTCTCAGAGTACATTTCTTTCGAATTAAAGAGAAAATTATGATAGTGACTAGGAACCCCCCAATTTTACCAGAAAAAAATTAAAGGCATAATGTTCTTTGCAGATCTATCTGCAACAACTTGGAGGAGATAATCCTCTAAGGGAACTGCACTCTTAAGATACCATGGCATAAAATATAAGTGGGGCTTTCCCGTAAAAATTTTGATGACTTATAAAGACCAAGGATATGTGGTAACATCTCAAAAGGAACTTATGGACTTTTGTCAAAAATGGGGTTTGATAACCCAGCAAGGAGAGAGTGAGAATGTATCTCAAGACCTAGGCCTTTTGCCACATCTGTCACCAGACTGGTCGCTCGTTAACCATAATAAGAAAAAAAAAATTAAAGTCCTAGATAAGGCAACTAAGTACTGTTAGCTTAATCACTAAAACGTGAAAATATATAGTCCTTTCCACCTAATATAATTTTTAGTGCCGGACTAGCCAATCCGGAATGGTACTGGGAACTACCCAGGAACCCCCTAGGAGGGAGAAGTATCCACTCCGAGGACTCTTTTGTTGTTTTCTTATTTGAACTATACATTTATCCCTTTTTCTTTCTCTCTTGATAGGCATATATAAAAGTGGAGCACTACCTACTTTATATGACTGCTATTGTTTTAATATAAACACAACCCTTAACACATAACAAAAAGCTGTTTCATGGGTAAGAGGAGCAAAAAAAAAAAAATATATATATATATATATCCCTCCCATAATGACAATCAAAATATTATCAATTAATTCCAATGGGTTGAACTCTCTGTATAAGAGAGCTCTTCTCTTCGGAGAATTCGAAAACCACAACGCCGATATAAATTGTGAAACACACCTACTCAAGAAAGATAAAAAATAATAATAGCAAGTTCTCACATATAATCTCTTCCCCAGCTATAAAAAAAGGGGGGGGGGCTCTGTTTTTATAAAAAAATACAGTACCCATATCAATAATAAATTCACTAGTGGACACTGAAGTTATGTTATAATAATCAGTATGATAAAAAAACAATATTACACTATTGTTTCAGTATATAGCCCCAATACAAAACAACACAATTTTCTGAAGAAAATTTTAAAAATCATAAAACCAATAAAAAAAGGGACACTAATAATAAATGGAGACTTCAATACCGTACAATGGCCATCAATGGACTCTACAAATATTAAAACATTTTCAGAACCCACACCGTATACTAGAACATTAAACTCTGCTCAATTGTATGACCCGTGGCGAATACAGCATTCTGCGGAGAGGGGTTATACTTTCTTTTCTAACAGACATAGGACCTACTCCCGGATTGACTTTTTTCTTATGGAAAGATCTTGTCTGCAAAAAGTGAAAGCAACAGAGATAGGCTTTATATCCTGGTCAGACCATAGCCCGATAACTCTAACACTTCAGGACGATAATTAATATAAAACAGACTTTATCTGGCGTTTAAATACACAGATATTGCACCAAGCACAGTACAGTGACATTACAGTAGAAACCATACAAGAATGTTTTACCATCAACGACAATAAAGAGGTATCTGATTTCACTTTGTGGTGCGCACACAAAGCAACAATACATGGACACTTTATCAAACAGTGTGCGCACCACAAAAAAGAACACATCAATGAAATAACTAATATACAACTCAAACTTGTCAATTTACAACATTTTAATAAAATCTTTATTGATAATAATCGATCTAACGAAATAGTAGACCTTATTACAAAACTCCACAATATACAAATCCCTAAATTCGACTTGGCATTGAAAAAATTTAAACGTAATCATTTATTGGAATGCTTATAAACCAGGAGCCTTTTTGGCCAAGCAACTAAAGTCTAAGGAAAATAAAGCATATATCTCATATATATACAATAAAGAGGGCGACAAAATAACAGATCCCAAAAGCATAGCTAATACATTTGCCAAATACTATAGAACCTTATATAATTTAAAAGAGGATCCAGATATTACCCAACCAACTGCCCCTTAATTACATCATGTTTAGACAAAATACAACTACCACATTTATCAGCTAACCAATTAGAAGAGTTATCCCGTCCGATAACGGTATCAGAAGTATCGGAGTCTATTAAACTCTTAAAACTGCAAAAATCCCCTGGGCCAGATGGTTTACCAAATTAATATTACAAAAAAGACAGCTCTGTGTTGGCACCCTATTTATGCAATCTATTCAATACCGCAATTTCACATGGCAGTTTTCCGTCAGAAATGCTCAATGCACAAATTGTGACGATACCCAAAGTGGGGAAACCCACCTATGACACATCAAGCTACAGACCAATTGCACTATTAAATTCAGATGTAAAACTGTATGCCTCTATATTGGCAAAAATACTTAATACAATTCTTGCAAACCTGATCTCTAATGATCAGGTGGGTTTTGTCCAAGGACGACAAACTGTGAACGGTACTAGGCGCTTCATAGATATCATTTCAATTATGGAACAGCGACAAACACCTTCTCTGGTGTTAACTTTAGAGGCAGAGAAGGCGTTTGATTGCATACATTGGGGATATCTGGAGAGGGTTCTGTCCAAGTTTGGGATAGAGGGATCACTCCGGAGGGCGATACTAGCTCTGTACAGATCTCCATCTGCAAATGTGCTGACTGGTGGAGCCCTATCCAAAAGAATCCCCATTTCAAATGGTACAAGACAGGGGTGTCCCCTGTCCCCTCTGATTTTTATTTTATGCATGGAGCCTTTGGTTCAAATGATACATTCTTCAGAGGACATTACAGGGGTATCAATCGGCAACAGGGACCACCGGATAGGTCTCTTTGCCGATGATATCATCCTAAGCATAATAAACCCTGCACAATCTCTGTTCGGAATAACATAAACTTTACACGAATGTAATTCTATCAGTTATTCCAAAGTAAATGCAGATAAATCATTAAGTTTAGCCATAGCTGTACCATCCGACATACAAAATAAGCTAGAAAGCATATATCCCTATAAATGGACAACAGGAAAACTGAAATATCTGGGCATAATTCTTACCACACCTATATCTAATTTAGTGGAATACAATTTATCATTACTCACCTTAGTTCTAAAAAATTATGTCAATAGAATATCTAAATTACCAATATCATGGACTGGGCGCATATCAATGGTTAAAATGATACTTTTACCAAAAATAATATATTTACTCAGGAATTTACCAGTATATATAACAAAAAAAGCAATAGACACCCTTCAAAAAACTCTGATAAAAAATATATGGAGGGATCAGAAGCCAAGAATTTCACACCGGACTTTATGCCTTCCGATATCACACAGCGGGATGGGTTTCCCTGACCTATATCAGTATTATCAGGCGGTCATATTAGAACAGACCCATGCATGGTGGATTAGGGACTTGAGTAAAAGATGGGTGGAGATTGAAGGCAGTGTGTCTCAGCTAAATCCTCTGGAGACTTTTTTCTGGACAAGCCACTTTCCCGTACCAATCTGTAACAACATACTGCCAACCATTAATGCTGCTACGTATATATGGACTTCGCCACGGATACTACAACTGCTATCCAATCCGCCAATAGATAAATTATCCCTAAGAGCTATTAAAAAATTAATCCCAGATATTAATCTAGGAACGTGGATGGAAAGGGGTATCTCAACATATGCGGATCTTCTGGATTCTAACAGCATCTTACCCTTTTCAAGTATTGTTGAAAAATATGGGGTACCGCACAGCGAATTTTATAAATATCTGCAATTGAGGCACTTCCTTTCGTTCATGGATCCTGGATTGATAGTAAAATGTTCGCTAGCTAAAATTTATTATTTTTCCAATAGACCTTTGAGTAAAGGTATTTCAAGGATATATGAAGTACTTACCCCAGAAGTAAAAACTCATATATGGTGTGTGAAGTGGGAGACTGATCTAAGCAAGCAAGCACCACTGCACATCCCATTTTGAAGTACACAGGAAACTTTTATATAGATACTACCAAACACCATATCAAATCTCGAAAATGTTTCCAGAGACTTCGAACACGTGCTGGCGCTGTGGGAAAGCAGTGGGTACACTTAAGCACGTTTGGTGGGAATGTGCTGACATCAAACCTATGTGGTCCCAGATCCAGGGAATTTTAATGGATATACTCGGACATAGATTGCTGTGGGGACCAGAAGTCGCATTACTACATCTAGGCTTAGATGATATGCCAATCACAGAAATTACAATACTTATACATTTCTTAATAGAAGCAAAACTTAGCATAGCAACGAGATGGAAATCCACAGAACTCCCAACACTACAACAAATTATTAACACTATACAGGTTAACTATCAAATGGAAAAAACAATAGCAATCTCACAAGACCACTTACACAGCTTTCAGGAAAACTGGGCTAAATGGTTACAATTTAGACAAACGGGTTAGAAATAAATTATCAGAAGAAGGAAGGTATAAATAAAAGCATTAGAGAGAATTATTATGGGAAGAGGTGGTAGACCCGAGGGCCTGTGCTGTCACACACATATATGCATGTATATACACGCACAGCCTTCCTCCCCTCCTTCTACCATTTCTTTTCTTTTTTCTCTTTTTTTTCTTTTTCCTGTTCCTTTTTATTTATTTTTTTCTTCTTCTCTATAGCTGTCTGTTGTTTTTTTTTTTTACTGTTTCTAATTCAGCTTTTTTTCCCTTTCTTAACTGACTTAAAAGTTGGATCTCACGTTGGATCTCACGTTCTGTTGACCGATGAGGTTAAAAATTAACTTTTTGGCCGGAATGAGCAAAGGTACGTTTGGAGAAGAAGGGGAACAGAATTTAATGAAAAGAACCATTAGGATAATGGCCCTAAACACACCTTGATATCCACGGGGGATTACATCAATAGGCATAAACTGAAGGTTTTGCCATGGCCTTCCCAATCTCCTGACCTCAACATAATTGAAAATCTATGAATAGACTTTAAAAGAGCAGTGCGTGACAGTCAGCCCAGAAATCTCAAAGAACTGGAAAACTTTTGTAAGGAAGAATGGGCAAAAATACCTCAAACAAGAATTGAAAGACTCTTGGCTGGCTACAAAAAGCATTTACATGCTGTGATACTTGCCAAAGGGGGCAGTACAAGATATTAACTCTGCAGGGTGCCCAAACTTTTGCAGATGCCATTTTTTTGTTTTCTGTTATTTTGAAAGTGTAAATGATGGAAATAAAATCCAACTTTTTGTTGACATATTCTAAGAATGTCTAATCTGTAATTTGATGCCTTTTGGGGATTTTTCCATCTTTCCTTGGCTTCTTTATGCACATTAATACAAATTTTTACCTGTGGTACCAAACTTTTTATCCCCACTGTACATACCCTTTCTGAACTATACTTTGTGTAGAATGTGTTAGTAGATTAAGAAGGTGAAAGGAAGCCTGATGATGTAGTGTGGGTGCCTAAAAAAAAGATATACTAAAAAAAATGCCTACTTGATGTGTTTTCTCCGGAACGGGTGCAACATTCTGCTCCCTTTCAATATAACACAAAGTTTGAAGTGGATAAGACCCGTTGTCCTGCTTCTGAATGAAATCCAAGGCGATGTAGTTCATTAAGAAGATACATATCTACAAGTGATTATCACTGGAGAAATTGTAACATTATCACAGATGTTGGTAAATGATTATATTTCTGGTACCTGTGATTTATCCTGTATTGTTGTAATGTTTTCAGGAACGACCTGTGAATGGCCTGATCTAACTGCTTCTGGGAGGGGATGAGAGACTGCCCCGGCCGGTAGCGTTTCTACCGCACCCGTTCCCGCTGGAGAGTATGTTTGTCAGCTAATTACTAATAGTGACATCTTTAGGTATATTTCTTAATCTTTATTTAGTTAATCTATACATGTCCCACTGGGAGGAGGTTCATCTATCTGCGACAGATAACATCTACCAGACCCTAGTGGGCTGGTATGGCCGTCATATAGATGACCTCCTTCTGGTGTCGAGGGGGTCTGAGGAGGAGGCCATGTCTTATGTACAATACCTCAATCCAAATTCTCATAATCTCAAGTTCATGCATAAATTGGATAATAATATTACCAATTTTCTTGATGTTACTTTGACAGGGGATCCTGTCCATCATGAAGTACAAACACATGAAATAATATCTTGGCTGGAAATAATATCTTGCATGCTAAAAGTAGTTACCCATGTTGCACCATTCGTAATCTACAGGGCTTCATCTACACCAAATGCATATCATGAAACATGCAAAGATATTGAAAGTTTAAAAAGACAAGGCTACAGTTTTTCCACACTGGCTAGAGCTTTACGTATAGCTGACTCCAAAGATCGACAAGCGTATTTAAAGAAACCAACATCAATTTCCCATAATACCAATTAACCATATATTCCTACTTTTTCTACGCCACATAGTCTTGACTTCAACAACATCTGCTCTATTGTACGTGAACATTTACCTATTCTGCACCAGGATGCCAAGTTGGCACATTTCTTACATGAGGGTACAAGATTCGTGGCAAAAAGAGGGCAATCTCTGAGAGACCAACCATCTCTTAGTGAGTTTGTATCCACTGACTCAAACACCAGTTGGTTGTCTACTAGGGGTTGTTACTGGTGCGGTGCCACTAGATGCATTTGTTGCACTTTTATGACTAATTCAACTGAATTTATATCTATCTTCATTAATAAAACATAAATATAACATCAAATAGTTAATAAATTGCAACACCACCTATGTAGTATACATTGTTACCTGCACTAAATGTCATATTCAATACATAGGCTGCACCACCAGAAAATTAAAAGTCCGGATTACCGAACATTTTCACATTTTCGATGTACCAACAACACACTGGGTAATAATCGATCCGTATCCAGTTTAACCAAGCACCTCAGAGAATGCCACCCGGGCGACCCAGCTGGTTTTGCAGACAGGGGAATAGAACGTTTCACACCACCTCGTAGAGGAGGCGACTGGATCCAGAGGCTGAAATCTAGAGAGGCCTTCTGGATCCTGACCCTTGACTCACGTAGCCCACGGGGTATGAATGCCAGACATGATCTGATGTAAATTTACTAATGTATGATTCTGACATTTGTTAGCACTTCTGGTAATTTTTCTGTATATTTATTGTTGTGTACTTGGTATTTTGTATTATCTCTAATTTGTTTTATTTTATGTTATTTATTTTCTATCACCAGTACATTTCTATTCATCTTTATCTTGGTCATGTTCGTAATATAATTGCAGTTGCAGTGGGTATCTACTATTTGTGTATTCACTATATGTAGGTTAATATATGCCCCATATCCTATGCATTTGCGGTTTTATTTTGTTTTCAACATAAGCCCACAAGCACTGTTATAACCATGAGCGATGCCTGTGATCTGGGCCATGTTTTATATTCAGGTATAGTGTTATGTGAGCTTATGGCTAGTGTGTCTACTTACCTTTATAGTCCGCTCCATGTTTTGTGGCATTGTATGGCTGAGACCGAATCTATACACGTCACAGTAATTCTGTTTCCGGACCGTTTTCATTGTTCACGGGCTCACTTGTGGTTGTCACTATATAAGGGGCAGATGCCCGTCATTGTATTTCCATGACTAAGAGCCACAGCTGTTGGCTATCCTTTTTTTTTATGCACATGGAATAAAAGTCAAGTTTCATCTTCTATTTTTGCTTTGTAGCAGCTGGAGGCCCCTGCTTTTTTGCCCTCTTCACCATATTTATTAATCCCTTATAATTATAAAAAGCCAAATATTTCAAAGTCTATATTCAGCCCATTTGGCGCTGCCGTATCTAATTCATAGATGTACTTCACTTTGGCCCTCGACATCTGAGCAATATAGTTGCCTTCCCTCCAATGGGGTATGATTGTTTCCAGACCAAAAAATACAGATCCTGCCATAGAAGAGCTATGCTTGTTCCTAAAATGTTTCAACAGGGGGTTTATCTCATATCCTCTTTGTATATTATACTTATGTTCCCCCATCCTCTGCGAAAGTAGCCTTTTTTGTGTGACCTATATATAATTTGTCACATGGACATCTAATGCCACAATATACTCCCTTTGTCTTACAGTGTGTATGACTCTTGATTTTTTTTTGTAGTTGTTTTACTAGTAATTGAAAAAATAGGGTTGGTTTTTTTAACACTACGGCAGACTTTCCATTTGCAACTGTCATGACTGGGGGTGGACAGGGAGAATGAGCCCTAAGCTGTCCCTAGAAACACTCTCCCTTCCTACTTACCCATCCACCCTATTGACGGTCGATTTAAAACATTGATATACAGTAAATCTTTGCTTCTTCAAAGGTGGGAGTTTTATTTGGTGAATAACCAAGTTCTATTTGCATGTTCCCAATAAATTTCACCATATATCTGTATAACTGTTTAAACTAGTAACAAAAATATTTACACAACCAAGAGATGAGTTAAATTGCCATCTACACTTCCAAATTGAAAGGAATAACGTGGATGAATTGTAGTCATTATGGGATTTTCTCCTTAGGGAGTTGTGGGTGTATATAAAATGTAGTGGAGGTACAAATGTTATTTCTACTATTTCTGCTATTCATTTTTTTTTGTTTTTGTTTTTTGGAAGGGGGGGAGGGGGGTCATTTTCCATAACCTGCCCAAGGTTAAGGGACAATATAAAAACCATCCAGGATAGGGTTTGTTTGTTTTTTGTTTGTTTTTCTCTCTTTCAAATATATAAAACTATCTTAAAGTAATGACTTGGAATATTAGAGACATTTAGTGAAAGGACTAAAAGATTGGCCGTATTTGATCAAATTAAATGACACTTGCCGGCTATTATTGCCTTGCTCTAAACACACTTAAAGGGGTACTCCGCCCCTGGCATCTTATCCCCTATACCTATACAGGGGCCGGAGCAGCGTGACGTCATGGCTCCACCCCTCATGACATCACGGCCCGTCCCCTTAATGCAAGTCTATGGCAGGGGGCGTGACGACCGCCACGCCCCCTTTCCATAGACTTGTATTGACATTGGCTCCATTTTTTGCCCAATATCCAAGTGCTGTATTGATAATTAACCCCATAAGGACACAGCCCTTTTTCACCTTAAGGACTGAGCGCTTTTTCGCAATTCTGAACACCATCACTTTAAGCATTAATAACTCGAAGATGCTTTTACCGATTATTCTCATTCTGAGATCGTTTTTTCGTGACATATTCTACTTTATTTTGGTGGCAAATTTTCGTCGTTACTTGCATTCTTTCTTGGTGAAAAATCCCCAAATTTCATGAAAATTTCAAAAATGTTGCATTTTTCTAACTCTGAAGCTCTCTGCTTGTAAGGAAAATGAATATTCAAAATAAATGTTATATTGATTAACAAATACAATATGTCTACCTTATGTTGGCATTATAAAATGGACATATTCTATCTTTTTGAAAAAATTAGAGGGCTTCAAAGTAGAGCAGCAATTTTCAAAATTTTCCTGAAAATTGCAAAATCGGAAGGAACAGATGTTACAGAACTACAACTCCCAGCATGCCTGGGCAGTCTAGGCATGCTGAGAGTTGTAGTTTGGCAACATCTGGAGGGCTATCGTTTGGGCACCACTGTAACAGGGGTCACCAAACTGTGACCCTCCAGATGTTGCAAAACTACAACTTCTAGCATGCCCAGACAGCCTTTGGCTGTCTGGGCATGCTGGGAGTTGCAGTTTGGCAACCACTAGGAAGGGCATCAGTAAATATCACTTACTGCCCCCTTTCTTTCCACCCCCCCCCCCCCCCCCGGGTCACTTCCCTGCCTGCACCGTGATCTCCGCAGTCTCCAGCGATGATAAGCAGACCCCACGCATCTTCTCCTTCAGGTACCGGCCTCCATCTTCTCCCCTCGTTCTGCAGACATCCAGGGGTGGGCAGAGCGGGGGTTTTCATGGCAACCCACTGTCCTGCGCTGCCATTGGTCAGAATTCATTTCTGACCAATGGCAGAGGATAGGAGGTGATCGCAGCACTGCAATCTCGCTACTATCCCTCAGGATGATCGGGGCTGTCACTGACAGCTCCGATCATCCCTATTTTCCGGGAGATCGGGTCACCAGAGACCCGATCAGCCCGGAATAGCAGAAAATCGCATGTCTGAATTGACATGCAATTTTCTGCGATCACCGACATGGGGGGGGGGGTCTCAGGACCCCCCTCGGCGATGTGCCGGTATTCCTGCTGAATGATTCCAGCAGGCATCCCGGTCCAGTCCCTAACCGGCTAGCGGCGGGGACCAGAATTCCCACGGGCGTATGCATACGCTCTACGTCCTTACGGACTCGGGATGCAGGGCGTATGCATACGCCCCACGTCCTGAAGAGGTTAAAGGCTATTTTAAAGGGGTACTCTGCTGCTCAGCATTCGGAGCAAGCTGTCACGCCCCCTCCCATAGGCTGAGCATTTCTGCGCTGGACATCCTTCTCTTGTTCTCTTTTCATTATATATAAAACCTTGCTTTAGCAATAAGGTGGGAAAATTACATTAAAGGGGTTGGGCTGAAAGGAGAAGCAGATATAATAGCATTGTACGCAGATGATATTTTACTTTTTGCGAAAAATCCCAGGCTAGGGGTCCCTCTAGTAATGTCTATTATTGAAGAATATGGTAGTATCTCTGGACTCCAAATAAATTGGGCTTTATTACTACTCGGCTTTGAACCAAAAAACGAGGAATTCTCCTTCAAAATAATTTCCAAAGGGGAAAGTATAACATATCTTGGTATAAAATTGCCGTCGGATCACAATACCTTCTCTGAGAATAATCTTAAGTCTTTCTTGTTGAACTTGAAAAATAAAATATCAGTATGGACTAAATTACCCATCTCTATGGGAGAGAGAATTTATATCGTCAAAATGATTGACCTCCCCAACTACTATATATTATAAATTCAGCACCAATTTGGATTGCACCCTCCTGGTTTGATAAATTAGATCGTATATTGAGTAGATTTGTATGAGGAAGAAAAAGAGTGAGATAAACATTTTCTGTTCTGTGTGAGAATGATGGGGGTTTGGGATTACCTAATTTTAACTTGTATTATATAGCTAGAATACTCACACTATTAAAAAATCACCACAAATCACAAATAATAGGATTAATTTTGGACCAGACATACCATAAACACGAAAATATCTTCTCTCTATTAGAGTCGGGATATTTGAGCCATAGTATTGGAAATACATTTTCCTATTTACAGATTCTTAAAGGGGTATTTTGTTGGAAAACATCATTTTTTTAAATCAACTGGTGCCAGAAAGTTAAACAGATTTGTAAATCACTTCTATTTCAAAATCTCAATCCTTCCAGTACTTATCAGCTGCTGTATGCTCCACAGGAAGTTATTTTCTTTTTGAATTTCCTTTCTGTCTGACCACAGTGCTTTCTGCAGACATCTCTGTCCATGTCAGGAACTGTCCAGAGCATGATAAGTTTGCTATGGGCATTTACTTCTACTTTGGACAGTTCTTAAATGGACAGAGGTGTCAGCAAAGAGCACTGTGGTCAAACAGAAAGGAAATCAAAAAGAAAAGAACTTCCCGTGGAGCATATAGCAGCTGATAAGTACTGGAAGGATTAAGATTTTTAAATAGAGGTAATTTACAAATCTATTTTACTTTCTGGCACCAGTTGATTTAAAAAAAAAATTCCATCCAAGTACCCCTTTAATAAAACTTGGTAATGGCTTAAGCGGCTATTTAAAATGAATAGGAGTTTTCGTTTCACATCAATTTGGCACAAATCAAATTTGACAGATTTTAACACAATTAGGCAGGAAGGGTTTTGGATTTAAAGAGGTTTAACGCAAATTTGTCAACTATATAAGGACACTGTATTGAGTTACAAATAGGTTTAAATTTTGGTGCTGAGCACAACCTTTGGTTAATGCAGATGATGTAGGCAGACAAGTACACTCTCAATCGACAATTGTTAGTCATTGTCATTTTTGAATGGATGGTTCATGGAGAAAGAGTGCAAAAAATGTATGGTGAGCATCTATATTAATCTTAAAGAAGAGTTAGGTAGAAATGAGAAGTAGAAAGTAAAGGCAAAATGGGAGAAGGAATGTGTCAGATTGGAGATAGGTCAATGTCTGAACCTATTTAAAAATATTAAAATGGTATTGGTGTCACGATTCGGCTTACGGGTTGTGGATCCGCTGTGTCAGCGAGGGATTGGCGTGGACCGTGCTAGTGGACCGGTTCTAAGAGGCTACTGGTTTTCACCAGAGCCCGCCGCAAAGCGGGATGGTCTTGCTGCGGCAGTAGCAACCAGGTCGTATCCACTAGCAACGGCTCAACCTCGCTGACTGCTGAGAAGGCGTGGGACAGAAGGACTAGGCAGAGGCAAGGTCAGACGTAGCAGAAGGTCGGGGGCAGGCGGCAAGGTTCGTAGTCAGGATGGATAGCAGAAGTTCAGGTACACAGGCTTTGGACACACTAAACGCTTTCACTGGCACAAGGCAACAAGATCCGGCAAGGGAGTGCAAGGGAGGAGATAAGATATAGCCAGGGAGCAGATGGAAGCCAATTAAGCTAATTGGGCCAGGCACCAATCATTGGTGCACTGGCCCTTTAAGTCTCAGAGAGCTGGCGCGCGCGCGCCCTAGAGAGCGGAGCCGCGCGCGCCAGCATAAGACAGCAGGGGACCGGGACGGGTAAGTGACCTGGGATGCGATTCGCGAGCGGGCGCGTCCCGCTGTGCGAATCGCATCCCCGACGGCCATGACAGTGCAGCGCTCCCGGTCAGCGGGACTGACCGGGGCGCTGCAGGGAGAAAGACGCCGTGAGCGCTCCGGGGAGGAGCGGGGACCCGGAGCGCTAGGCGTAACAGTACCCCCCCCCCTAAGGTCTCCCCTTTTTTTTGTCCAGTAACTGCCTCCCCTGGGATGAGGACACCGGGAAAGAATGGAGGGTTTCCTCAACGGCAGGCAGTGCAGCAGGAGTAGGAATGGGGAGGGAGGGCAGAGGGTGAAGCTTGGCACGGGGCAGGGTGACACAAGGACGGGAGCCATGAGGAGGCACAGAGGCTTGCCTGATGGGACTGGGAGGGGGGGAGAGGCACTTCCTAAGGCAGGCAGAGTCCCAGTTCTTGATCTCCCCGGTGGTCCAATCAAGGGTGGGAGAATGAAGCCGGAGCCACGGCAGACCGAGGAGGACCTCAGAGGTACAGTTGGGGAGAACGAAGAGCTCAATCCTTTCGTGGTGGGGTCCAATACACATCAGGAGGGGTTCTGTGCGGTAACGCACGGTGCAATCCAGTCTGACTCCATTGACCGCGGAAATGTAGAGCGGCTTGACGAGACGGGTCACCGGGATGCGGAATTTATTAACAAACGACTCCAAAATAAAATTTCCAGAGGCACCGGAGTCCAAGCAGGCCACGGCTGAGAGGGAGGTGCAGGAGCTGGCGGAGGAGATGGTTGCTGCTGTAGCAGAGGCAGAAGTTGCTGTAACGTGGCGGTCAACTGCGACAGCTGCTGTCCTTGTTGGGCAATTTGCTGCGATTGCTGAGCGACCACCGTGGTAAGGTCAGCGAGACTTGGCAGCGGCACCTCAGCGGGATCCATGGCCGGATCTACTGTCACGATTCGGCTTACGGGTTGTGGATCCGCTGTGTCAGCGAGGGATTGGCGTGGACCGTGCTAGTGG
The DNA here is from genome assembly GCF_029499605.1 of Hyla sarda. Taxonomy (NCBI): domain Eukaryota; kingdom Metazoa; phylum Chordata; class Amphibia; order Anura; family Hylidae; genus Hyla; species Hyla sarda. The sequence continues at coordinate 88,247,815 of NC_079189.1, forward strand.
ACCGGTTCTAAGAGGCTACTGGTTTTCACCAGAGCCCGCCGCAAAGCGGGATGGTCTTGCTGCGGCAGTAGCAACCAGGTCGTATCCATTAGCAACGGCTCAACCTCGCTGACTGCTGAGAAGGCGTGGGACAGAAGGACTAGGCAGAGGCAAGGTCAGACGTAGCAGAAGGTCAGGGGCAGGCGGCAAGGTTCGTAGTCAGGATGGATAGCAGAAGTTCAGGTACACAGGCTTTGGACACACTAAACGCTTTCACTGGCACAAGGCAACAAGATCCGGCAAGGGAGTGCAAGGGAGGAGATAAGATATAGCCAGGGAGCAGATGGAAGCCAATTAAGCTAATTGGGCCAGGCACCAATCATTGGTGCACTGGCCCTTTAAGTCTCAGAGAGCTGGCGCGCGCGCCAGCACAAGACAGCAGGGGACCGGGACGGGTAAGTGACCTGGGATGCGATTCGCGAGCGGGCGCGTCCCGCTGTGCGAATCGCATCCCCGACGGCCATGACAGTGCAGCGCTCCCGGTCAGCGGGACTGACCGGGGCGCTGCAGGGAGAAAGACGCCGTGAGCGCTCTGGGGAGGAGCGGGGACCCGGAGCGCTAGGCGTAACAATTGGTTAATACTAACTCTAATGATCCCCATTGTGATATGGAAGATGCAAACTTTTATACATATTATTTGGTCATGCCAACTAATTCAAAAATTTTGGGAGAAAATATTTCAGGAAATTAAAACTAAGGACATTTTATTGGACGTAGGTACCGTTACATTTGAAGAAGTCATTTTAGGTACCGAGAATCTCAAAGGGGTAGTAGACATTTTGAGGGCTAACTATACCTTTGTGCAAAAGTTATCATTTTAAGAATTTGGCTTTCAGATAAGATTCCGAATATTGAAGCTTGGGTTAATTTAGTCCACAAAATTAAAAAATTATGAAATCTTAGATGGAAGTAGTTCAAAGAAAAAGCTTTTGAGAACACATAAAATATGGCAAAAATGGGCATAATAAAAAGGAAAGCATCTTTTTTTTTCTCTCTCCTGGATGGGGGGAGGGGATGGGATGGATGGGTTAAGAAAATATTATTGTGATACTGTGATAAAAAAACATTTTTTTTTATGAATGTGATGTATATTTTGTAAAGAACCCCCCCTCCCCCCTCCAGAAATCCATAGGCATTTAACACATGTGGAATAGTATCTAAGAGCCCTAAAAACCTTGTAAAACACTGTTAGGTCACATAGGTATTTTTGAGTTGTTGCTCATCTTATTTACTGTTAGGAAACGAGATTCTTGAACTTCCTCAGCACTGTCACAGTTAAATCATAGCACTAGGGTAAAGATACAGCAACACAACTATTCCCTGCTATGGAAAGCTTAGGCTATTCATTGCAGTAATAGCATAGTCATCAAGATTACGCCCCCTGCAGGCACTGAAGTGTGCCGCCTGAGGCAACAGACTCAACTTGCCTAGTGGAAGATGTGCTCCTGACCATTATGGCAGCCTCCATTCATCACAGAAAAGTTATAACTTTTTTCCCTTTAGAAATATTCCCTCATGATATTGAGATTTCTTCTTAACCTGTAGGTAATTGTGAAAGCTGTTTCTTCTCCACACTGTTGGTGCAATTCAAGCTTGTGTAAAATATATATGTGTTCTATCTAACATGTAGCTGACTCTTGCAATTGTCAATGGATTTAAGTAATCACACTGTTATCATACACATGGGCAGTTATTCAATATTCAGTCATCCATACTGTTTGCCTATTATCCAGCATGTCCCAGCAAGCCATAGCATAATAAGAGTAGGTTTCCCATGGATTTCTGTCATATGCATGATTGAATGCAAGTCTCATGATAACAATCACCCTGCAGTCATCCTATTATATTTGATACTGACTTAAAGAAAATTCTTTGCAATAAGAGCTTTTGGATGTGTTGTGGTATTTTCCTATTATTTTTATGTGCACAATTATAACAATGTTTTAATAATAACCTTGTTTATAGTATAATTAATATTATGTCAAATTTTCAACAGAATATAGGTTTTGGACGGTACATAAAATTCTATTTTAAATTATAACTATTGAATGCATGTTATGTGAAGTATTTCTAAGATTACATATTTGTACTACACCAAAAATAAACAAGTCAACTATGTAGGCATGACAAAAATCGTAAAAACTTCTTAGTACAGTTACTATAAGTAAGTAGTATGACATTTATCTCATGGACCATACATAACAGGATCTGTTTATACCCTATAATCACAGAAATTGCAGCAGAAAAATACTTTTAAATGGATACTCTCATTAAAATAAATGTTTTAAATTAAATAATTTATACCTAAATAAATATCTTTGTAACATATGTTAATTTAAAAAAACATCTCATTTTCACTGTTTATTTTACTTTTGAAAACCTGGCCACTAGGTGTCACCCTATGTGGTCCAGGAATCATTTTCCCCCCTCACGTTGAGCACGTTCGGACCACTGCTGGCCGGGCAGCGTGGTCCGAAATGCTCGTCCACAGCTCGCTCTCTGCCTGTATATGAAACAGGCAGAGAGCGAGCACAGTGCTCGTGCGCGCGCTGTGTGCGTTCTTTAAATATCCCCGCCCCTGCATCTCCCTCTTCTCCATTGAGCTTGTGCACGCGCGGCATCTGTAATTTAAATTTCCCCGCCCCCTGCATCTCCTTCTTCTGAGTGCAGGAAGACGGGCAGAAGATGGCAGGCCAGGCTTCAGATGACATTGAGCCGGCTGGCCACGCCCACTTCCTGCCCTCCGGAGAGAGCTCAACTATGAGCTACCGAAGATGTTATTATAAAGGTATTTTAATGGGGATTTAAATAAAAATGAATACAGGGATAGATGTAGTTAGTGTCAGGGACAGATGGGGAGGGGGATTAACGAAAGTTTAGTTATTGATAGCTACTCTTTAAAGATACATGTTGTTCAGGTACTATTTCAGGATAAGCTGTCGTATGTATGTACATAATGAGTAGCAGTTTTTCAGACTATTATAATAATAACATATGGCATTTTTCATCAGTTTTCTCTCTACAGGCTCCATATCTTTTTTTTTTTAGTTGTCTCTCAGTTAGTTGGTAAAGAATAGCTGCTATTTTGTATCCCATACCCTGTTTCCTTATATCTCTATTACATACTTTTGGAAGCAGCAGCATGGGGAAAATTATAGAACAGTTCTGGGCAGTCTAAGCTGTGACTCAAACACTGGGATAAGATGTTACACTTAAAAGAGTTTTCAGCAGTTTTTCTATGTGTGTCTCTCTCTGCCTATGTCTCACTTTGCTGTTCCATAAGCCTTCCTTTGCCTTTTCCATGGACTTCTGTTGTAAGCATGAAACCTAAAAACCTGCTAGAAGACAGATTTTAGGTGTTTTTCAAATGGGAAGGATATGCAGAATCTGTCTTTAAAACTGAGATTATGTTTAACTAGGTAGATAACAAAGTTTTTATTTTCACTTGTACTATAAATTTACGTCCAGTTTGTTGAAAGTTTAATGAACATTCACCACAGCAATCTCATAACTTCTATGGCTAATGTTTAGCCTCTACTGCTGTACTGTATATCTTATAAAAAAAAAAAAAAATATGTATATATATATTGTTACGCCGATCGCTCCGGGTCCCTGCTCCTCCCCGGAGCGCTCGCGGCGTTCCCCTCTCTGCAGACCGGGAGCGCTGCACTGACACTGCCGGCGGGGATGCGATTCGCATAGCGGGACGCGCCCGCTCGCGAATCGCGTCCCAAGCTACTCACCTGTCCCGGTTCCCAGCTGTCACGTCCTGGCGTGCGGCTCCGCTCCTTAGGGCGTGCGCGCGCCAGCTCTCTAAGATTTAAAGGGCCAGTGCACCAATGATTGGTGCCTGGCCCAAATCAGTCTAATTAGCTTCCACCTGCTCATTGCTCATAATACCTCACTTCCCCTTCCCAGCATTGCCGGATCTTGTTGCCCTTGTGCCTAGAGAAAGCATTTCCTGTGTTTGCCATACCAGTGTTTCCAGACCTTCTGCTATCACCATTGACTACGAACCTTGCCGCCTGCCCTGACCTTCTGCTACGTCTGACCTCGCCTCTGTCTAGTCCTTCTGTCCCACGCCTTCTCAGCAGTCAGCGAGGTTGAGCCATTGCCGGTGGATACGACCTGGTTGCTACCGCCGCAGCAAGACCATCCCGCTTTGCGGTGGGCTCTGGTGAATACCATTAGCAACCTAGAACCGGTCCACCGGTACGGTCCACGCCAATCCCTCGCTGACACAGAGGATCCACATCCAGCCTGCCGAATCCTAACATATATATATATATATATATATATATAGAGAGAGAGAGAGAGAGAGAGAGAGAGAGAGAGAGAGAGAGATAGATATATAGGTATACATATTAAATACTTCATGATTTATTTTCGTAAAGTCTTAACCTGTTTTTAAAAACAAAGTAGATGAGTTTACATTTGATGCAGGGGTGTAACTATAGGGGGTACAGAGGTAGCATTGGCACCAGGGCCCTGGTGCCTAAAGGGGGCCCCAAGGTTCATCTGCCCCATAAGAGACCAGAATTAGAGATGGCACGTTGGACCCTGTTGCAGTTTTGCATCGGAGCCCAAAATCTACAAGTTTAACCTCTAATTTGATGTAAATATCAGGAGCAATTTTTACATTGTTCTATTTGACTTGCAACAAGTCTGAATATTGTTTTTATGTGTTTACCTTCTTCCTCATAAATGTAGTGATGTCACATTCTTCCCTGTAAAATCATTTAAGTAGATATTGTGGTTATATAAACAACACTCTATGCTAATGCATAGACAGCTATGAGTAAATGAGGCCTCGTGGGTAGATAAATGATAAAAAAGAATATGGCAATTAATACCATCAAAAGAAAGATCAAAGTGTATTAAATGCAAATCATATGCAAGTACTGTGATAGCTGTCAAAGTGGAATTAACACAAAAGAGAAAACTTCAAAAATTCAAAGACTATATTTAATGAGATGAATTATGAAAACTAGAGATGAGTGAATTTTTGGAAAATTCAATTCGTCCGATTCGCCGGATTTCCCAAAAAAAATTGGTTCGGTACAAATCTATTTGTGGCGAATCACTATTAAAAACCTCTATCTCTGGGCTACAGAGAGCCTCAGTAGGGGTATAGAACACTTTGCCTTGTCGAAAAACGCATATGGAGAGTGCTGGGGTAGTGAAATAATACTGTTATTCAGTACAACATGCAGATTGTTTTTGAAAATGTCCTTTATGCCATGAGAATGTAGTGACAAGAACAACCTGCCATTCAGTACTTCTTATCTGGCTTTTATGTATCATAATTTTTACTTAAATTATATAAAATTTTATTTATTTATTTAAAAAAGTCACATTTAATCAATTATATAAAAAAAAAAACGTCTTTAACCCCATAAATACCCATTTTGGCCTAAGGACTCAGCAAATTTTATTTTTATGTTTTCTTTCTTCCTCCTCGCCTTCAAAAAATCATAACCCTGGGAAATAGCAGCAATTTTTGGTAGAAATAGGGAGAGGTTCCTGTGTGGGGCCACCCTTTTTAGGGTGAGTAACACTTGCCAAGAAGGGAAGTAATAATGCGGGAGTAGGGCCTTACAGGGAAAGTTTTTACCCCCACCTGATATAATGGACCATACATTGTTCACTTCCACCTTTTAGAGGTCTTTGTATCACATTAATACTTGGTGTTGTAGTTGGCACATGGTGTTTTTTGCATACGTTTCCCCTTCCTAGATTAAAAAAAAATAAAAAATTGGGGGTCCATATATTTTATCCTAAGAAAAGTTAATCCTGGCTGATCCATGCCTGATTCCTCTTGATAAAGGTCAGACTCTCCACATTTTTGGTGGACAGACGAGTTTTGCTTGGGGTTACTATGGCCCCCGCCGCACTAATCACCCACTCTGATGGCACAATATTGGCCAGGCAGGACAGCTTTCATAGGGGCAACTCTGCTAGTGGCAGCAAAAAATCAAGTTTGGCTGCCCAGAAGTCCAGAGGATCTTCAAAGTGTGTTGGCAGGGTCATTTCAAGGTATGCCACCACCTGCTGGTTCAGGTCCTGCTCTAGGTCTACCTGCTGCTGATGAGTTGCTTCACTATGGGGGTGAATGAAGCTACTCATCAGTGACTGTAGACTCAGGCTGCTGCTGATGCAGCTGGTACTGCTCCTGCCACCCCACCCCTTCGCAGCAGACATAGCAGTGGAAGGTGAGCGCAGCGGGCCCCCAGAGACAATGGTGCAGATAGGCATCGGCCAACTGACCACGTAAGATGTCTCTGTATAGGTAAGTTTGTCCTCCTTCTCAGTGGGTGTAAAAAAGGCCCCCCTTTTGTGCCGGAAACGAGGGTCCAACAAGATGGAGAGCCAGAAGTTATCCCGCTGCAGAATGGTGCCTAGGGATGAGCGAATCGAAGCAGGCGAACCCGAATTCGTTACGAATTTCACAATTTATTCGATTTGCAATGAATGCAAATTGCTTCATTAAACTCCATTTTATAGCGATCCAGGCTCCAGGACACTTAAAAAGGACGGATACACATGTCATTACATGGGGCAGGGGATGCTGGGAAGGCAAGGCAGGAAGGGAGGTAGGCGAGATAACCCTGAATCACATGCGGGATGCAGCCTCATTGACCCCTGTGATGTCACAGCCCTATATAAATGGCAGCGATCTTGCGGCTGCTCATTTCATGCCATATACACTGCAGAGATAGGACGGACTGCGTGTCTCTGTGTGTTACACAGAGACACTGAATTGATTGTACCACAGCGTTCCACTGCCAACTGCTAATTACATCAGTGGTATGGACAGAGCGAAGTGCAGTGCTTGTTTTCTGAACTCCACTCACAGCGTCTGGAAGTTCATTACTCCGAACGCTGTGTGCGGGCTTCCGTGTTCGCAGCCGCCGGGCGTGATGTCACGCCCGGCCCCTATGTGACGTCTCGCCCGCCCCCTCGTGACGTCACACCCGCCCCCTCTACCAAAGTCTATGGGAAGGGGGTGTGACAGCGGTCGCGCCCCCTTCCCGTAGACTTTCGTTGAGGGGACGGGCGAGACGTCACAAAGGGGCTGGGAGTTGCGTCACGCCCGGCGGCTGCGAACACGGAGCCCGCACACAGCGTTCGGAGTAATGAACTTACGGACGCTGTGAGCGGAGCTCCGAACTGCAGGGCAGCGCACAACCCCTTTAAGCTCCCAGTCACTTCATTCAGCATTTTATCAGAGGGGCAGATAGCTTTTCATTGCCCCATATCAACAATCTGCCTGAACTTCATGAACCTTATCACAGGTGGCAGGAAAGATTTTTCAGCGCAATTCTGTGTATTTTTTCCACAAGAAATCATTTGCTGCTTATACTAGTCTGTAGACGGTATAAAAACCAGTTCACACCATTCTTAACACTCTTAACACTGTGACAGAGTGCAATTTAGGGTTTAATCCCGTTTTTTTTTTTTTTTGTGCTGCTGCACTGTTGTCTCCTCCTGCTGTGCAGAGGACTGTAGTGCATTTGTCTGCCCTCATATGTGCATACTACATACCTACATCAAAGCAGTCTACTATTTTGTATCTGTAAATCTGTAACAAATCTAGATAATGGGAAAGTCCTGGCAAAAGTAATCACTGGCTGGTGTTTTACAAAAATACAGAGTTTTTTGGCGTATTGTAGCACATTTTTCTGCCCTCATCAGTGCATACCACATACGTACATCTAGGTAGTGTACCATTTTGTACCTGTTAAACTGTCAAGGGCCTACATACTGTGAAAGTCCAAGCAAAATTACTCACCGGTTGGTGTTTTAAAAAAATAAAGAGTTTTTTGGCTTATTGTAGTGCATTTTTTTGCCCTCATACGTGCATACCGCATACATACATCTAAGTAGTGTACCATTTTGTACCCGTTAATCTGTCAAGGGCCTACATACTGTGGAAGTCCAAGCAAAATGACTCAACGGCTGGTGTTTAAAAAAAAAAACTGAGTTTTTAAGCTTATTGTAGTGCATTTTTTTGCCCTCATCAGTTCATACTGCATACCTCTAATTAGTGTACCATTTTGTATCTGTTAATCTGTGAAAGGCCTACATGCTGTGAAATCCAAGCAACATTTTTCACCGGCTGGTGTTTTACAAAAATACAGAGTTTTTAGCGTATTGTAGATAATTTTTTTGCCCTCATACGTGCATACCACATACCTACATCTAAGTAGTGTACTATTTTTTACCTTTTACTCTGTCAAGGACCTACATACTGTGAAAGTCCAAGCAAAATTACTCACCGGCAGGTGTTTTATAAAAAGACAGAGTTTTTAGGCTTATTGTAGCGCATTTTTCTGCTCTCATCAGTTCATACCACATACCTACATCTAAGCAGTGTACTATTTTTTACCTGTTAATCTGTCAAGGGCCTACATACTGTGAAAGTCCTAGCAAAATTGCTCACCGGCTTGTGTTTTACAAAAAGACAGAGTTTTTTTGGCTTATTGTAGCGCATTTTTCCACCCTCATCAGTGGATACCGCATATGTACATCTAAGTAGTGTACCATTTAGTACCTGTTAATCTGTCAAGGGCCTACATACTGAGAAAGTCCAATCAATAGTACTCACAGGCTGGTGTTTTACAAAACTAACAGAGTTTTTAGGCTCATTGTAGCGCATTTTTCTGCCCTCCTAAGTGCATAATGGATATGTACATCTAAGTAGTGTACTATTTTGTACCTGTTAATCTGTCAAGGGCCTACATACTGTGAAAGGACAGCCAAAAGTAATCACCGGCTGGTGTTTTACAAAACTTACAGAGTTTTTAGGCTCATTGTAGAGCATTTTTCTGCCATCATAAGTGCATACCACATACCTACAAATAAGTAGTGTGCCTTTTTGTACCTGTTAATCTGAAATAAACCAACATACAGGGAAAGGCCAGGGAATAGTAACCACTGGCTGGTGTGTTTTCCAAGTGTACTATAGAGCCTTTTTTTTCTGTCATATGTGCATACCACATAGCTACATCAAAGTAGTGTACTTTTTTGAACCTGTTAATCTGAAATAAGCCCAGATACGGTGAAAGGCATGTAGTGAAGCGTCCTTTACTCCCCTTATATACGCACTAAGTATGTCAGGCAGAGAAGTGCCAGGACGTGCTCAGAGGAGTGGCAGAGGCCTAAATTTATCAGGCAGAGGTCGCAGCAGACTAGGGGCGAGTGGCAGCAGGAGTCCTAGCGAGAGGCCTGAGCTCCTGGTATCAGCTACCAGTCGTATCTCTACCGACAACCCATCTGTCGTCGTCGATTGGTTGACGCGGTTATCCACTTCATCACAAGTAGCATCTGATACCCCCAGTCAACAGTCGGTGGGTTCCTCAGACACAAACCTCAGTTGGCATGGTCCGGGAGCAGTCCCTGTCCTTCCATTGCCTCTGTCCTATGCTGTACCCACCCCTAAAGAATTATCTTATGCAGTGGGTTCAGCTCCACTATTCAGTGAGGAAGATGTATTAGCCAACAGTCAGCAGCTACTGCCCAGCCAACAAGTGAAGGAGACATCTGCCGCTTCCTACGCTAGGTGGGCAATTATTGATGAGGAGGGCGACGTGGGAGGTGGTGTTTCCAGCATTCAGGGTCCTGAATCATATACTGTTGAGGAACATGAGGAGGACATCAGTGACGTGCAGACAGAACTCGATGATGATGAAGCCGATGGCACTTGGGAGCCGGGTGCAGAGGGGACTTCATCATCATCAGGAGAAGAGGGTTGCAGGTTGCCCGTGAGGCAGCAGATGAGCCAGCAAGTTGGTAGCATGGTTGGTAGTCAGCATAGTGGCAGAAGTGGAAATTCAGGAGTCAAACGTGCCCAGGGTAGGCCAACTGCTTTGCGGCAGCCTACCTTCCCGGGAGGTAGTGAAACAGGGGTTCCTGGAGACGGCGGCAGTAGCAGTCAATTTTTGCGCACTGTTGGTGGTAAAATCAGATACTCGGCGGTCTGGCAGTTTTTCATCAAGCATCCAGAGGAAGTTAACACAGCCCCATGCAAGATATGTCAGTAGAAGGTGAAGCGTGGACAGGGTAGCAATGTTGGCACCACGGCACTGCGTCAACATATGATGTGCCACCATAAAGTGGCCTGCGACAACCGTGGCTCAGATGTGGTGGTCCAGCTGCCACATCACCCAGTGGCACGCCACTCCCTCTTTCAGCCAGCCAAGGGTCCACCACCTCAGGAGAAGGGAGCTGTGTGTCATACCCTCCTTCTGTTGCTCCAGATACTTCTGCTCCTCCTACTTGAAGTCAGCCATTCCGCCAACAATCCATAGGCGAAGCCATGTCCAAGAGACAACAGTATGCGCCCACTCATCCAATGGCACAGTAGCTGAATGTCCTCCTTTCCAAGTTGCTGGTGCTGCAGTCCCTCCCATTTCAAGTGGTGGACTCTGCACCTTTCAGAGAATTGATTGCTTGTGCCGAGCCGAGGTGGAGAGTCCCAAGCCGTCATTTCTTTGCAAAAAAGGCAGTACCAGCCCTGGATAATTTTGTACAAGAGAAGGTATGCCAGTCCTTGAGCCTGTCGGTGTGTTCAAAAATGCACGGCAGCGCCGATGTGTGGAGTTGTAACTACGAGCAGGGACAATGCATGTCTTTTACAGCCCACTGGTTAAATGTGCACAGCCACAACAGCAACTTGGACAGGTCACACCGCTTCCTCCTCCACGCTCTTGCTCTCAGGCAGTTGGTCCTGTGACATTTTGTGCCTCCGCCTCCTCATCCTCCACTGTACGTACAAATCTCAGTGGCCCTTCATCGTACCATGTGTGTAGGGCATGGCGGTGTCAAGCTGTTCTTCACATGGTTTGCCTTGGCGAACCAAGTCACACAGGGGAGGAACTGCTAAAATTCATTCGTCAAGAAATCGGAGTATGGGTTACTCCACAAAAACTGGAAATGGGAACCATGGTGACTGACAACGGGAAGAACATTGTGTCCGCGCTGCGACAAGAAAGTGTGAAACATGCGCCCTGCATAGCACATGTGTTGAATCTGTTTGTCAAGCACTTCCTGAAGTCTTCACCCCATTTGCAAGACATCCTAACAATGGAAAGGAAACTGTGCATGCACTTCAGACACTCGTACACCTTGAACTGCAGCGTCAGAACGGTATCCCACCACATAGTCTTATTTGTGACGTTGCCACACGTTGGAATTCCATCCTCCATATGTTGGACAGACTATACGAACAAAGAAAAGCCATCACCGATTTCTTGATGATCCAAACAGATAGGGGTACTCCCCTGTGTAACTTCAATGTGAACCAGTGGCAGCTCATACGTGACACCTGCCATTTGCTGAGGCCCTTTGAGGAAGCCACATTATTTGTAAGTCGCCTGGATAGCAGGATGAACAACGTAATTCCACTCCTACATTGCCTACAACTAATGATTGAAAAGATGGTTGGTCACAGCAATGGAGACGTTGCGCCTGCATCTCACGGCTACATGAGCCCTGTGGGGGCGGAACTGGAGGAGGAGGATGATGAGGGGAAGAGCGGAGCACAGTTTAGGTTTGATGAGATGAGCGGTGTTTCTAGTCATCAGACAGGAGAGGAGGAGCATGATCAGCTAGAGGAGCTAGAGGGTTATTATGAGGAAGGCGTGACAGGGTACCCAGACACACCATGGCAGTATGCAGTGGAGAGGGAGGCAGGGAGTCCCTCCGAGTCACTGGCGCAAATGGTGCGATGCCTTCTTAGTTGCTTGTGTAGTGACCCCCGAATTGTCAGAATTTGTCAGCGGGATGACTTCTGGCTCTCCACTTTATTGGACCCTCGCTAACATCCCAGAATGGGGACCTTTTTTACACCATCTGAGAGGGAGGACAAACTGACCTACTACAGAGAGATCCTATGTTGTCAGTTGGTCGATGTCTATCGGTGACATGGTCTATCCACTCACAGGTCTGACTCGGGGGGCCCAATGCGCTCACCTTCCACTGCCATGGCTGCTGTGGAGGGGAGGGGTTGCAGGAGCAGTACTGGCTCCATTATCAACAGCCTAAGTTTACAGTCGCTGATGAGTAGCTTTCTTCACCCGCATAGTGAAGCAACTCATCAGCAGCAGGTAGACATGGAGTAGGACCTGAACCAGCAGGTGGTAGCATACCTTGACATGGCCATTGAACCATTGAAGATTCGCTGGACTTCTGGGCAGCCAAACTTGATTTATGGCCGCAACTAGCAAAGTTTGCCCTGGAAAAGCTGTCCTGCCCGGCCAGTAGTGTTCCATCAGAGCGGGTGTTTAGTGCCGGGGCCATAATCACCCCAAGGCAAACTCGCCTGTCCACGAAAAATGTGGAGAGACTGACCTTTGTAAAGATGAATCAGGCATGGATCAGCCGGGATTTCCACCCACCAATGCCATATGCCTCAGAGTAGATTGACCATGCTGCTACACCACTTCACAATTGTGGTTATGAAACCCTCTTGTACATACAGGCAAAAAGAAAAATAGCCAGCACAACAACATAATACACGGGTGCACACTGCTGTGGCAGATACAGAGTATACAAAAAAGAGGATTGCAGCAGCACACATTGGTCAAAAAATTGAGGCTCTTAGTGCATTTTTTGATCAAAACGTGTCCCCCATCCACCACGGGGTGGTGGCCTCATTTAGGATGGGACCCTAGCACAAATTCTGAGCCTAAGGCTCAGATACAACTCACCTCTGCTGGGCATATAGCCTCTTTGTGCTAGGGTCCCATCCTAAATGAGGCCACCTCCCCGTGGTGGATGGGGGACACGTTTTGATCAAAAAGTGCGCTAAGAGCCTCAATTTTTTTGACCAAAGTGTGCTGCTGCAATCCTCTTTTTTGTATACTATGAAACCCTCTTGGGTTATCAATTATGGTTATGAAACCCTCTTGGGTTATCAATTAGGGTTATGAAACCCTCTTGGGTACTGTGAATGCCTGCTCCTGACTGATCTTGTGTCTTTCAGGAACTACTTGCCTCACTGATGCTTTGGCCTTGGGCCTTATATTTTTGGATGTTTAGCAGTAGCTAAATACATGCTTTATGCAAATTTCAACATTGATCTTTAAATGTAAGGGGTTATGAAACCCTCTTGGGTACTGCAAATGTCTGCTTCTGACTGATCCTGTGTCTTTCAGGAACTACTTGCCTTCATGATGCTTTGGGGCTTGGGCCTTTAATTTTTGGATTTTTGGAATAGATACATACATGCTCAAAATGTTCTCAAAAATAAACTTGACATTTCCAGAGTATTAACCATTATACCATGGAACGCTTGTTGTGTGTGATTTTTTAATTAAAATTTTCAAAAATGATACGGTGAGCGATGAACTCTGCTTCTTTATTTCAGAAAACATTACTTCAGAGAAGAATGTATTTTTTTTGGTCCACCGTCCTGCATTATAGAGTCTTCATAAGTTGTTTTGCAACTTACTATATGCTTTCCTTTTGCCATCATAAGGTGATTTCACAGTAGGAACTATTGGCATAGCATTTTCTTTACCTGACACAGTAATACTGGTAATGCTAGAACTGTCTTCAGGAGTAACTGGGTAGGACATGGTAAGTTTGTAAGTTTGTCAAAAGTGAAATTTTTTGTAGCTGAATTGCCATTTGCTTTGGTCTGCTGGGAATCTTGCATAAACGCTCCATTAACCATCACTTGAGTTGATTCTGTTAGACATTTTCTGTCTGTGGTTGGGCACTTCTGTACTTCAGCAACTTTTAAAATTTTAAAGGAATCTTCTGCCTGTTAAATCTGACTGCTCATACTTTCAACCTGTTTAGGATTTATCTCTTTGCCATTAACAGTAAGGTGTTCCTGTACACTGCAGGATTTGGCCATATTTTGCTCTTTCCAGACTTGGCCACTAGCTGCAGAGATTTCTTAACTGTCTTATGTGCCTTTCTTAAGTGCAGTATAGCTCGGTCTAATCTTTTGGATATGCGCTTGTTCTTACACAAAGGTATTTCCTCAGACAACATACCTAAAACAACTTTAATATTTTCTTCTGACTGAGAGAACTTTTAAATTCTTCTAGTACACCTTTTAATAAGCACTGAAGTTACCCTTTTTTTATTCAGTCTATTCTTTATTGTGGGAATATCAATTTTATGCAAGGCTTTATTTGATGGAACTGGGCTACAGGTGACTGCTGTGTCATGTGACTCAACACTGTCATCCACTATTAATGAGAATGTCTCAAGGTTGTCAATTTTACTTTCTATTAAAATCGGAGTGTCTGTCTGAATCTGCTATCAGGTGATCTCGAATTAAAGAATTCAAATCCTCGAATGAGTTACATGTTGCTTGTTGGGATGGACCAATTTCCTATTTGTGTGATCCATATTGGCTTCCCATTGCTTTAGCCACCTCTAGGATGTGGCATTCAGACACCATATTGTCTCGAATCTGATATCAGGTGATCTTGAGTTAAATAATTCAAATCCTCAAATGAATTACATGTTGTTTCTTTGGATGGACCAATTTCCTATTTGAGTGATCCATATTGGCTTCACATTGCTTCTGCTACCTCCAGGCTCTGCCTTTCAGACACCATATAGTCTCCGTATATTGATGCCACCTCCAGGCTCTGTCATTGTGTCACCATGTGACATGTGTCTCCTTGTTCGATTTGGTCCTTCGTAGCCACATGCTAGGGTACCGGGACACTTAAACTTGATATTTTTAAATTAAAGCCCTCTTATGTACGCATCCTCCTGCCAGATCCAGGCTGTGTCTTTCAGCAACTAGATTGTTTTGGGATGCAGCTGGGCCTGTGCCTAATATGTTTGGATGTTAGCACTACCTAACGTGAGTGCTTAATAGAAATTTTAGCATTGATATTTCAATCTTATTGCTTATTAAATTCCCTGGTGTACTGCAGATGCCTTTTCCTGACTGTTTGTTTGAGGAACTAATTTACTTAATGCTGCTTCTGGCCTTGGTCCTCAAATTTTTGGATATTTAGCACTAGCTAAATACATGCTTAATTGAAATTTCAACATTGACCTTGCAATGTATAAGGTTATTAAAACCTCTTGGGTACTGCTGATGCCTGCTCCTGAGACTTTGTGGAACTACTTGCCTTACTGATGCTTCTGGACCTGGGCCTTAAATTTTTTGGATGTTTAGCACTAAATAAGTCCATGCTTAATAGAAAATTCAACATTGATCTTTCGAGGTTATGAAAGCCTGTTGGGTACTGCTGATGCCTGCTCCTGACTGCTCCAGTGTGTTTCAGGAACTACTTGCCTTTACGGATGCTTCTGGGCTTGGGCCTTAAATTTTTGGATGTTTAGCACTAGCTAAATACATTCTTAATTGAAATTTCAAATTTGATCTTGCAATGTATGGGGTAATTAAACCCTCTTGGATACTGCTCATGCCTGCTCTTGACTGTTCCTGTGTGTTTCAGGAACTCCTTGGCTTACTGTTGCTGCAAGGCCTGGCCCAATTTTTTTTTGATGGCAGCACTAGCTAACATACCTCTTCAATAGAGATTTCAACAGTCATCTTTTAATCTTAGAGGTAGTAATTTTTTCAAGACTGAGGCCCTTTGGCCGTCGACGTCATATTACCTGTGAAATTATAACAAGAATCCAATGAAACATGTTGGAGCAATAGCAATGAACCATAACTGATTAAATGAAACATTCGTACTTTCATAGTCAGGGGGGCACTGAGAGGCAGGTGTTGGAACAGGTGGTATCTTGCCTGGCCACGGACCACCAGCTCGACAGCTCGATGCTCACCAGAATGGGTAAAGAAAAAATGTGATTTTCACAAGACATTACATGAAATATGACATAAAAGATCTCTTTAGGCTCTTCAATTTTCACACCTTATGGTCTCCCTGTGGCCACATAGACGCTCTGCAGCAGCGATTCTAATGGCAATGCCTGTAATCTGCATGCCATAGTGAATAACAGTATGATTTCACTAACCTTGCACACTCCCTATGTTTCTTACAGCAAGGCAAAGTGTTCTAAACCCCTATTGGGGCTTTCAGTAGGCCAGAAATAGCCATTTTTAATATAGGTTCCCGCAAATTTATTCGACCAGAAACAAACTTTTCGAAAAAATCGGCCCAATCGAATTTTTTTAAAGTTTGCTCATCTATAGCCGTAAGTAGTCCCCTGGGCGGTTAGCTCCTCTTACCAGGTGCCGTTACTTCGGACAGCAGCGACGCCACCTTTGCTTGATTGATGGACCACGTTATTGTTCTGCTCAATGAACAGACAGAGCAGAGCGATGACGCTTCCTGTCAATCAAGCCGAGGGTGCGCCGCTGCTGTCCAAAGTAATGCCCCTACCCAGGGGACTACTTAATGTCATAGTGGTGACTATTTTATATCTTCATATCTTCCCCATCCCTGGGGGCAGGAGCATCCCCCAGGGATGATGAGGATAAATATTTTATCCTATCTAACCCCTTGCCATGCCTTATATAGGGTAAAATCTGATGATTGTTTCCCTTTAGGGCTTCATGAAATGAACAACATTTATGGCAAATTTTTGTGGTAAGTTTCTGAAGGAAGGCAACAATAGCTCTTCACTTTCCTTTGTTCATGTTGCACATAAAAGAACAATGATGTAAAGTGTAGATCCATGATTCAATTAAGTAAACCCTATCCTAAGGCTAGGGAATAATTTGTAACTCGCAGGGGTTTTAAAAAATGAGACCAAGAAAAGTCCCTTATGATGACCTTGGAATTTAAGTAAATAATGCTGTGAGAACCATGTTGTGGCATTATTGCTGGTTTTCTTTTTCTGTTAATGAGGTCCTTGGGGCATGGACAGAGCTACGACCAGAGTTCCGTGAAACCCACGTGATCTTCTGCCCGGCTGAAAATGAAATACAGCAATATCAGCGCAACGGCTGAGCCATTCAACCATTTAACCACTTAAGAAGGCAGGGTACATTCACACGGGCGGGTTTACAGTGAGTTTATGGCTTCAAGTTTGAGCTGCAGCAAATTTTCCTTTGCAGCACTAATTCGTAGCGGGGAAACTCACCGTAAACCCTCCTGTGTGAATGTACCATAAAAACACTACACTACACTAACACATAATAAAGGGTAAAACACTAAATATACACCCTCCTACACTGCCCCCCCCCCCCCAATAAAAATTGAAAACGTATTGTACGGCAGTGTTTCCAAAACATAGCCTCCAGCTGTTGCAAAACAACAACTCCCAGCATTTCCAGACAGCCACTGAGTGTGCAGGCATGCTGGATGTTTAGCAACAGCTGGAAGCACCCTGTTTGGGAATCACTGGCGTAGAATACCCCTATGTCCACCCCAATGCAATCCCTAATTTAGTCCTCAAATGCGCATGGCGCTCTCTCACTTTGGAGCCCTGTCGTATTTCAAGGATACAGTTTAGAGCCACATATGGAGTATTTCCATACTCGGGAGAAATTGCGTTGGAAATTTTGGGGGCCTTTTTTCCTTTTACCCCTTATGAAAAGGAAAAGTTGGGGTCTACACCAACCTGTTAGTGTAAAAAAAAAAAAAATTACACTAACATGCTGGTGTTGCCCCATACTTTTTATTTTCACAAGAGGTAAAAGAAGAAAAAAAAGACCCCCAAAATTTGTAACGCAATTTCTCCGGAAATACCCCATTGGGCGTAAAAATGCTCTGCGGGTGCACAACAAGGCTCAGGAGTGAGAGCGCACCTAAATTGGTGATTTGCACAGGGGTGGCTGATTTTACAGCAGTTCTGACATAAATGCAAAAAACTAAATACCCCATTTTGGAAACTACACCCCTCACAGAACGTAACAAGGGGTATAGTGAGCCTTAACACCGCACAGGTATTTGACGAATTTTCGTTAAAGTTGGATAGAAAAACTAAAACAAATTTTTTTTTTACTAAAATGCTGGTGTTACCCTAAATTTTTCATTTTCTCAAGGGAAAATAGGAATAAAGCCTCTCAAAATTTGTAACCCCATTTCTTCTGAGTAAGAGCATATGTGGATGTAAAGTGCTCTGCAGGCGAACTACAATGCTCAGAAGAGAGGGAGCGCCATTGGGCCTTGGCTTTGGCGAGAAAATTTGTCCAGAATTGAAGGCCATGTGTATTTACAAAGCCCCCATAGTGCCAGAACAATGGATCCCCCCAAGTGTGACCCCATTTTGGAAACTACACCCCTCACAGAATGTTATAAGGGGTACAGTGAGCATTTACACCACACAGGTGTCTGACAGATTTTTGGAACAGTGGTCCAAGAAAATCAAAAATGTAATTTTTCATTTGCTCAGCCCACTGTTCCAAAGACCTGTCAAACGCCACTGCACCCCTTATTAAATTCTGTGAGGAGTTTAGTTTCCAAAATGGGGTCACATGTGGGGTCCACTGTTTTGGCACCACGGGGGGCTTTGTAAACGCACAAGGCCCCCGACTTCTATTTCAACCAAATTCTCTCTCCAAAAGCTCAATGGCGCTACTTCGCTTCTGAGCATTGTAGTGCACCAGCAGAGCACTTGATGTCCACACATGGTGTATTTCCATACTTAGAAGGAATGAGGTTACACAGTTTCTCCTATTACCCCTTGTAAAAATGTTAAATTTGGGGAAAAACCAGCATCCTAGTGAAAAATATATATATTTTTTTCATTTACTCATCCAACTTTAACGAAAAGTTGTCAAACACCTGTGGGGTATTAAGGCTCATTGTACCTCTTGTTACGTTTCTTGGGGTGTGTAGTTTCCAAAATAGTATGCCATGTGTTTTTTTTTTCTGTTCTACCACCATAGGGGCTTCCTAAATGTGACATGCCCCCCAAATACCATTTCAGCTAAATTTGCTTTCCAAAAGGCAAATGTGACTCCTCTTCTGAGCATTGTAGTATGCCTGCAGTGCACTTGACATCCACACATGGGGTATTTCCATACTCAGAAGAGATGAGGTTACAAATTGTGGGCGACATTTTCTCCTATTACTCCTTGTAAAATTGTAAAATTCCTGTTCTGGCACCATAGGTACTTCCTAAATGTGACATGCCCCCCCCAAAAAACATTTCAGAAAAACTCACTCTCCAAAATCCCATTGTCGCTCATTCCCTTCTGAGCCCGCTAGTGCACCCACAGAGCACTTGACATACACATATGAGATATTTCCTTACTCCAGAGAAATTGGGTTACAAATTTTAGGGTGATTTCTCTCCTTTTACCTCTTGTACAAGAGCATGCGAGTGTAAAAAATGAAGATTTAGAATTTTCTCCTTCACTTTGCTGCTCTTCCTGTGAAACACCTAAAGGGTTAACACCCTTACTGAATTTCATTTTGAATACTTTGAGGGGTACAGTTTTTATAATGGGGTCATTTATGGGGTATTTCTAATATGAAGGCCCCTCAAATTCAATAACCAATAACCATTTGAACCAAGAAGTTTCATGGCCGACCTTAACTAAAAATGTATCCCCTAGAGGCAGGATAGGGGATAACTTATTTAATCCCGGGGGGTCCGAGGGATGTGGCCCCACATGATCATCTGTACGTAGCCAAAGCTCTCCAACAAAGTGGCGTGTCAAAACCCATGCACAAAGTGGGGGCCGCCACATCCTCTCAGTATATCTGTATGGGAGAGCCGTTCGGAAATCTTCATCTCTCACATAGAGGTATATGGAGGGGGCGTGGCACAAGACGATCGTGGGGGTGGCCCCAGCGCTAGGACCTACAGTGATATAAAAATTTCCCCCTAACCTGCAGATCGTGGAAATTTGCAGGGTAATGTCAGGTAATGTCAGAAAAGTAAAAACATGCTGTCACGATGCCGGCTGGCAGGAGGTGGATCCTCTGTGCCAGAGAGGGATAGCGAGGACCGTGCTAGTGGACCGGTTCTAAGACACTACAGGTTTTCACCAGAGCCCGCCGCAAAGCGGGATGGTCTTGCTGCGGCGGTAGTGACCAGGTCGTATCCACTAGCAACGGCTCACCTCTCTGGCTGCTGAAGATAGGCGAGGTACAAGGGAGTAGGCAGAAGCAAAGTCGGACGTAGCAGAAGGTCGGGGGCAGGCGGCAAGGTTCGTAGTCAGGGGAGATAGCAAAGTTCTGGTACACAGGGTATAAACACACAAAAACGCTTTCACTAGGCTCTAGGGCAACAAGATCCGGCAAGGAAGTGCAAGGGAGGAGACTAGATATAGCCAGGAAACAGATGGGAACCAATTAAGCTAATTGGGCCAGGCACCAATCATTGGTGCACTGGCCCTTTAAGTCTCAGGGAGCTGGCGCGCGCGCGCCCTAGAGAGCGGAGCCGCGCGCGCCAGCACATGACCGCAGGAGACGGGAACGGGTAAGTGACCTGGGATGCGATTCGCGAGCGGGCGCGTCCCGCTGTGCGAATCGCATCCCCAACGGCCATGACAGGGCAGCGCTCCCGGTCAGCGCTGACCGGGGAGCTGCAGGGAGAAAGGCGCCGTGAGCGCTCCGGGGAGGAGCGGGGACCCGGAGCGCTAGGCGTAACAGTACCCCCCCCCTTAGGTCTCCCCTTCTCTTTATCGGGTAACTGCCTCCCCTGGGATGAGGACACCGGGAAAGGAAGGAGGGATTCCTCAACGGCAGGCAGAACCGCAGGAGTAGGAATGGGGAGAGAGGGCAGAGGGCGAGACCTGGCACGGGGCAGTGTGACACCAGGACGGGGGCCATGGGGTGGCACAGAGGCTTGCCTGACGGGACTGGGAGGGGGGGAGGGGCATTTCCTGTGGCAGGCAGAGTCCTTAATGACCTTAGGGGGACCGGAAACAGGAGGAACCACAGGGTCACGGCAGGGAGTACTGGGAACCGGTTTTAGACAGTTCTTGGAACAAGAGGACCCCCAACTCCTGATCTCCCCAGTGGACCAATCCAGGGTAGGGGAATGAAGTTGAAGCCAGGGAAGTCCAAGGAGAATTTCCGAGGTGCAATTGGGGAGGACCAAAAGTTCAATCCTCTCATGATGAGATCCGATGCTCATAAGAAGGGGCTCCGTGCGGAAACGTATGGTGCAATCCAACTTGGCTCCGTTGACCGCGGAAACGTGGAGTGGCTTGACAAGACGGGTCACCGGAATGCGAAATTTATTCACTAGGGACTCTCGAATAAAATTTCCAGAAGCTCCAGAGTCCAGGCAGGCCACGGCTGAGAGAGAAGAGCTGGCTGAAGCAGAAATCCGCACGGGTACCGTGAGACGTGGAGGAGCAGACTTGGAACCAAGAGACGCCACACCCACGTGAGCTGGGTGCGTGCGTGCGTTTCCCAGGCGTGGAGGACGGATAGGGCAATCCACCAAGAAATGCTCGGTACTGGCACAGTACAGACAAAGATTCTCTTCCTTACGGCGATTCCTCTCTTCCTGGGTCAGGCGAGACTTATCCACTTGCATGGCCTCCTCGGCGGGAGGCCCAGGCGTAGATTGCAACGGATACTGTGGGAGAGGTGCCCAGAGATCTAAGTCTTTTTCCTGGCGGAGCTCTTGGTGTCGCTCAGAAAAACGCATGTCAATGCGGGTAGCTAGATGGATGAGTTCTTGCAGATTGGCAGGAATCTCTCGTGCGGCCAGCACATCCTTGATGCGACTGGATAGGCCTTTTTTGAAGGTCGCGCAGAGTGCCTCATTATTCCAGGATAATTCTGAAGCAAGGGTACGGAACTGTACGGCATACTCGCCAACGGAAGAATTACCCTGGACCAGGTTCAACAGGGCAGTCTCAGCAGAAGAGGCTCGGGCAGGTTCCTCAAAGACACTTCGGATTTCCGAGAAGAAGGAGTGTACGGAGGCAGTGACGGGGTCATTGCGGTCCCAGAGCGGTGTGGCCCAAGACAGAGCTTTTCCAGACAGAAGGCTGACTACGAAAGCCACCTTAGACCTTTCAGTGGGAAACAGGTCCGACATCATCTCCAGGTGCAATGAACATTGCGAAAGAAAGCCACGGCAAAACTTAGAGTCCCCATTAAATTTGTCCGGCAAGGACAGGTGGAGGCTAGGAGTGGCCACTCGCAGCGGAGGAGGTGCAGGAGCTGGCGAAGGAGATGATTGCTGAAGAAGTTGCGAATGTTGGCGCACAATGGTGGACACTTCCGACAGCTGGTGGGTTAGATGGGCGATCTGTCGGGCGATATCAGAGACAACTGGCAGGGGAACCTCAGCGGGATCCATGGCCGGATCTACTGTCACGATGCCGGCTGGCAGGAGGTGGATCCTCTGTGCCAGAGAGGGATAGCGAGGACCGTGCTAGTGGACCGGTTCTAAGACACTACAGGTTTTCACCAGAGCCCGCCGCAAAGCGGGATGGTCTTGCTGCGGCGGTAGTGACCAGGTCGTATCCACTAGCAACGGCTCACCTCTCTGGCTGCTGAAGATAGGCGAGGTACAAGGGAGTAGGCAGAAGCAAAGTCGGACGTAGCAGAAGGTCGGGGGCAGGCGGCAAGGTTCGTAGTCAGGGGAGATAGCAAAGTTCTGGTACACAGGGTATAAACACACAAAAACGCTTTCACTAGGCTCTAGGGCAACAAGATCCGGCAAGGAAGTGCAAGGGAGGAGACTAGATATAGCCAGGAAACAGATGGGAACCAATTAAGCTAATTGGGCCAGGCACCAATCATTGGTGCACTGGCCCTTTAAGTCTCAGGGAGCTGGCGCGCGCGCGCCCTAGAGAGCGGAGCCGCGCGCGCCAGCACATGACCGCAGGAGACGGGAACGGGTAAGTGACCTGGGATGCGATTCGCGAGCGGGCGCGTCCCGCTGTGCGAATCGCATCCCCAACGGCCATGACAGGGCAGCGCTCCCGGTCAGCGCTGACCGGGGAGCTGCAGGGAGAAAGGCGCCGTGAGCGCTCCGGGGAGGAGCGGGGACCCGGAGCGCTAGGCGTAACACATGCACTATTAAAACACGGCACCTTCACACAAAATTACAGGGCACCACACTGGGTAAAGCTGGCTTCATGACATGTTTCTCACTTATGGGACCCAGATCCGTCTGGAAGATAGTTAAACCGGCTCTCACATATACCATTCAGACCCGGCACCCATCTCATTCCTTGGAATGAGCCGACCGGTCAGATAGTGACTCCAGTTGGATTATTTTTGGCCCGTATCCAAACAATAAACAATGATTCGACAGGAGTCACTATCTACTCCATTAGAATCAGTGAAAGGAATGAGAGGGGGGCCAAGTACAGCTGGGATATGGGAGCGCCCGGCTTAACCATCTCACAGCAGGATCCGGGCCACAGAGAAATGTGGTGTGAATGCATGTAGAAAAATGTATACTACAACATAAAACCCAAAAATGTTTTACCTCTACAACAAGGAGATGCTTTCCTCTAATGTAAAGTGCTTCTTCTTGGGGCTGCAACTCTCTCCATCCCCTTCATCATCGCCATCCTCTTCTTCAGAATCCTCAACCAAATTGGCAACTTCAGCCATTTGCCAGTCAGAAGAGGCCTTGGCGCCAGCAGAAGATGAAGAACTCTGGGGTGCAGACACAGAGGGCTGGATGGAAGGTGCCGGAATGGTGTCCTCCTCCTGCGTAAATGAGCCTGCAGAAAGGCCTGGAACGCCTTAGTTATTTCCTGATTAGGGGAGGCCATAGTTGCTTCCGATGGGTGTGGCAACATGTTGCGAGAAACTTCCAGACATTTGTATTAAGTTTGCTAACGTCGGCTTTCGTGATGACGTTATGCACATGAATAACCCGTGCGCGTAAATCTGTGCCCCATTAAGAAATAGCTACGAGAAACTTCCAGACGTCTGTATCAAGTTTGCCAACGTTGACTTTCATGATGACGTCATGCGCATGAATAACCCATGCGCGTAAATCTGCGCCACATTAAGAAATAGCTACGAGAAACTTCCAGACATCTGTATCAAGTTTGCCAACGTCGGATTTCGTGATGACGTCATGCGAAAGAAAAACCTGTGTGACTAAATCAGCGACACATTAGTATATAGCTACAAAAATTCAAGGTGGGATAAAAACACAAAAATCACAACACATACCGACAACATTAGGAAATGAGGCCCACTGTGTTTGTTTTAGCGTAAAATGTACTGCATAAAGATGAAACCCTCCAAAACTTGCAAGACTGGGGGTTTCTTTTTAATTTCCCTGCAGAAACAAAAATTCCCTCCACAAAGTCCAATTGGTTGCACAGAAAACAAGCCCTTATATGTCGATGTGGATGAAATAACAAAGGAGCTATGGCTGTGTTCTCAAGGCATCTTTAGGAGGTTAAAGGGGACCATGTTTTTTTTTAGCAACTAGCCTTGGTGATTAAGAAAAAAAAAGGCTTCCTCACTTTCTTCAACCCCCTATCGCTAACATTGTAATGACTCACATTCCTTGGTGCTCTCCACTTTTTACTTTCAAAAGTTTTTAATTGAAGAATTTGACATATATCAAAAGAGTACAAACATTGGACTGAACATGTCCATAATCATAAACATAAGAATTATCTCCGACGGACAACAAAAAATAATAGATAAAACAGAAACACATTCCATCCTGTCTTTGCATACATTTAGCTAATTAGAAAGTTTCGTACAAAATGTCATTTCACCTTAGCGAATAGTAATATGGTCGGTAAGCTGTACTAACGGGGTAAACTTAAGTATACAGTCTTGCGTGTGGGAGGTTGATAGGGTGTATGAGAAGGTCATATAGACATGCAGTGAGAAGAGTCAAGCCAAACCTGCCATTTCCAAAGAAAGGAAGGATATGTACCAGCGCCAGCTGCGAGAATCTGTTTATATGCAAAAGTGTTGTTGACCTTTTGTATGACCTGTGAAATATGAGGGATTGTCGTGGATTTCCAGTGGCATGTTATGAGGTTCTTGGCAATTATGCAGATTATGCAAAATATGCCTGCAGAGGCGGGGGTATAAATTGTAGGTCTAGGAATAGTAGAGCAGATTGTAGGGACCACACTATGCGCAAATGAAGCACCTCAGTCAACAAAGCCTGACACCCCTTCAAGAAGCTTTGTATTAGTGGGCAGGTCCAAAGTATATGTAGCAAGGTGCCCCTCATGCCACATTGATGCCAACACCTGTCCGGTGAACCCGGGTAGGCTCTGGCATTTTTTTCAGGTGTGAAATACCAACAAAGAATGGTTTTGTAGGCCGACTCAATGTGCATAGCACAAAAGAAAAATGTATCAATGTATCTAAAAGCTGTTCCCCAGTCTTGGGGATCCCTGCTAATACCGAGATCTCTTTCCCATATTCTTAAAGGGTATGATTTAGAGTATACATAAGAGTTGGAGTATAAGTTGTATGGGACTTTAAGGCCAGGGGTATTGTTTTTTTAGGTATTTGAAGGTGGGTAGGTCCGGGCTAATATTATAGGGTTTAAGTGAGTTAAGAAAGTGGCGTAATTGGAGGTATTTATAGAAGTCTTCTCTGGGAATGTGGAAAGCTGAGGTTAAAAATGTGTGAAGGAAACCATGACGTGGTCAATGAACAGGTGTTGGGTGTCTATAATGCCAGCTTCAATCCATGTAGAAAGGGTGAGGTTAGGGATGGAGGCCTGTATGAGGGATAGGTGTATGTCCTCTATGCTCGCCTCTCCAGTGGAGTCTAATTTGCTGAGAAACATCTTCCAGACCTGAATAGTATGTCGTAGTACTGGGTTATCTATGGTAGGGGAGTTCCAAAATGGCAGGAGTTAGAGGTCCCTGGTAGAGTAGGGAGAGGCCAACTGGTTCTCTATAATTACCCACGGGAAGTCCAAGGACTTATTCCACCAATGTCCAAGAGAGGAGACTAAGGTTGCTACATAATAGGCCATAACATCTTGGGAGCCTAGTCCCCCTGCATGTCTAGATTTGGAAGAATAGTGGAAGAAATTCCAGCCTTTTTTCCTGACCAAATAAAACGGTTCAATATGCATTGGGCTTTAACAAAGAAATAATTAGATAGGGAAATAGGGAGTGACTGAAAATCATACAAAAGCTTGGGAAGCAAAAACATCTTAAATTCTGCCAACCTACCCACCCAAGAGGTTTCATATTTGAGGTAAGTATCAGCATCAGAGGTTAGTGTCTGTAAAAGAGGCAACAAGTTTGTGGAGTATAAAGAATGGTGTGGTTAGGATAGATGGATCCCAAGGTAGTCTATTGAAGGGCTCTCCAATCAAACAAGAAAAAAGACTTGAGGGATTCGACTATGGGACTCGGGAGGTTAAGGGGCAGGGCTTGTGTTTTGGACTTGTTGTGCGAGTAATATGATAAGTGGCCAAAGGTTCCAATGGCCAAAGGTTTCCATTACTGCCGATAGTGACTGGGCGGGGTTGGACAGCATTAAAATGACATCATCCACATATAATGATATGACATGCAACCGGTCGCTATCTAAATTTCCCAACACCTGCAGATCCTGACGGATAAATTGCGCCAGAGGTTCAATTGAGAGGATATATATTAACGGTGATAGGGGACATCCCTGGCGGGAACAGTTGGTGACATCAAAGGGGTCGGACAGGCATTAGCCATCACCCGCGCCGAGGGGCAGAAATACAAAGATAACATAGCTGAAAGAATATTGCCAGAGAACCCCATGGCGTGGAGGACCGAGAAGGCAAAGGACCAGCGGAACCGGTCAAATGCCTTGTCAGCATCCAGCGCCAATATCAAGGCAGGGGTGGAGTGCCTCTCTATTTGGTGTAGTGTGTGTAGCAGCTTCCTGGTGTTATCCGAGGTTTGCCCATCAGGAACAAAACCCGATTGGTCAGAGTTGATTAAGGAATGGAGGAGGGGAGCCAATCTGTTAGCAAGAATCTTGGAGTAAATCTTTAAATCCTGATTAAGGAGTGATATAGGGTGGAAATTTTGGGGCGAGTCCATGGATTCACCAGGTTTGGGAAGGGTAGTGACGAGGGCCTCTAAGTTTTCCTTGGGCAAGGAACCTAATTGAGTTGCGGAATTAGAAAAGGCCAAAAGATGAGATGAGAGGATGGGAGAGTATGTTTTATAATACATCTGGCCCAGGGGCTTTGTTTTTGGGGAATGATGTTTTGGACTTCGGGTAGAGTAATCTCACGATTAAGCGTGTCCAGTTGGGGAGAGGATAGGGTAGGGAGATTGAGAGAGGAAAGTTAGTCTTGTATATAGGTGAGATGATTTGGGGAGGAGGGAGAGGACAG
This sequence comes from Hyla sarda, assembly GCF_029499605.1. Taxonomy (NCBI): domain Eukaryota; kingdom Metazoa; phylum Chordata; class Amphibia; order Anura; family Hylidae; genus Hyla; species Hyla sarda. The sequence continues at coordinate 88,275,007 of NC_079189.1, forward strand.
TTACAGATTATAGAGGGGGAATAAAAAGTTTGGAAACTGTTGGCTATGTCTAAAGGGGTGTATAATTTTGTACCTGTGACTGGGTGTAAAAGGTAGGAGATACAGGATTTTGTTGTCTAGATTTAAGTCTGTGGGCAAGTAATTTTCCGGATTTATTGTCCTGCAAGTAATATATAGCCCCTTGTTTTCTGTGGGATTTTTCATAGGTATTAAGTAAAAGGCAGCGAAGGTCATTTCAATAAGAAGCCACGTTCTGCGCTGTACTGTGAGAGTGATTTTGTTTGTTCTCATCTTCCGCTGTTTTCAAAAGGGAGAGGATTTCATTCATCCGTTTGTCCCTAATCTTTTTTAGGGTAGTACAATATTTAATTCAGAGTCCCTGTGCAACTGCCTTATGGCAATTCCAGAGTGTAATTGGGTTTGACGCGGAGGGAGCGTTTAGAGAGAAGTACTCTTTTATGTTGTCTCTAAGGCATTGAGAGTACTTCTGGTGGGACAGAAGAAAGGGACTGCAACGCCACATATGGGCAGAGGATGAAGATATGTCATCTCTAACAGACAACGTAACTGCAGAGTGATCTGAACACTTAATTTCTTCTATGGAAGAATGTGAAAATTTTGATGGCAGCGTTCAGTCCACCAGGAACATATCAAGGTGTGAGTAGGAGTTATGAATGTAAAGCCCTCTCAGCAGGGTGATGTACCCTCCAGATGTCATAGAAATCCTCACTTTGAAACCAGGTGTCTAATGTGCATGAGGACACTCGGGTCCATAGAGGAACACCAATCTTATTAAAATCTCCACAAATAATATGTAAGCCCCATGGTGATTTACGTAATAGATGGGCCACTGACTTTAACCCCTTAACGACGATGGACGTAAATGTACATCCTGGTTTGGCGGTACTTCATGCACCAGGACGTACATTTACGTCCTGTGTATGACCACGAGCATTGGAATGGTGCACGCATCATACACGGCAGGTTCTGGCTGCTAGCAGCAGCCGGGGACCCGCCAGTAATGGCCGACATCTGCGATCGCGTGGATGTCCGCCATTAACCCCTCAAATGCTGTGATCAATACAGATCACGGCATCTGCTGCAGTGCAGTACTTTGAATGGATGATCGGATTGCCCGCAGGGCTGCCGCGGCGATCCGATCATCCAGCATGGCAGCCGGAGGTTGCCTCACCTGGCTCCAGCCGTCTCCCGGGGTCTTCTGCTCTGGTCTGAGATCGAGCAGACCAGAGCAGAAGATCACGGATAATACTGATCGGTGCTATGTCCTATGCATAGCACTGAACAGAATTAGCAATCAAATGATTGCTATAGATAGTCCCCTAAAGGTTAAAAAAAAAAGTTGAAAAATGTAAAAAAAAAAAAAGTGAAAAATACCCTCCTCAAATAAAAATAAAAATTGTCAGTTTTCCCATTTTACCCCCGAAAAGCGTAATTTTTTTTAATAAACATATTTGGTATCGCCGCATATGTAAATGTCCGAACTATCAAAATATAATGTTACTGATCCCGCACAGTGAATGGCGTAAACGTAAAAAATACAAAAAGTCCAAAAATTCAGCTTTTTTGTCACATTTTATTAAAAAAAGAATAATAATAAATTATCTAAAAGTTTTATATATGCAAATGTGGTATGTGGATAAAAAAATACAGATGACAGAGCAAAAAATGAGGCCTCATACTGCCCTATATACGGAAAAATGAAAAAGTTATAGGTGGCCAAAATAGGACAATTTTAGACTACAGATTTTGTACAAAAAGTTTTTGATTTTTTTTAAGCGGTACAAAAATATAAAAGAATCTAGCAATGGCCATCATTTTAATCGTATTGACCCGCAGAATAAAAAACACGTCATTTTTACCGTAAAGTGTACAGTGTGAAAACAAAACCCTCCAAAATTGTGATTTTCATTTAAATTGCCTCCCTTTTTTTGGGTTCGCCATACATTTGATGGTAAAATGAGAGGTTTCATTACAAAGTACAATTGGTCACGCAAAAAACAAGCCCTTATATGGGTCTGTAGATGGAAATATAAAAGAGTTATGGATTTTAGAAGGCGAGGAGGAAAAAATTTACACGCAAAAATAAAATTGGCCTGGTCCTTAAAGTTAATATAGGCTTGGTCCTGTATTCGTGGCATATAGGTAGGTTATTGTCAGTGGAACACTGTTGATCATGCACTGGAGGATAATAAATCTGCCTGCTGGGTCAGTGATGCAATCATGTAGGGAGAATGCTACTGTGTTGCGGATTGCAATAGAGAACCCTCTAGTTTTAGAGGAATGGGTGGAATGAAATATGTGAGGATAAGACGTATGCTTAATCCTATAAGTGTCACCAGATAGGAGATTAGTCTCCTGAATGCACAAGACATCACATTTCAGCAATTTGGCCTCCTTCCACAGAAATGACCCTCTATGAGGAGCATTAAGACCATTTACATTTATACTTGCTAGCTCAATAACCATTTTCAAAGAATTAATTGAAGAATAAAAGTAGGGGGGTATAAAAGAATAGTCGACCATGTGTGCCTCCCAGCCAACACACACATAGTCTGATGGAGAAAGGTGAGACAAGGCCGTAGGGTGGAGCAGAAGAAGTGGCAACAGTAGAGTAAAGAACAAAAAGAACAAAAGCAAAAGCAATAAAGCATAAAAAATAATAAACATAATGGACTCATCCAGGTAGAGCTGGAGAAGCAAAGAGTCCATCCTGATGGCGAGGGATGACCTATCTGCCGGGGCCTGAAGCCTTCAAGAAATAGTCATGGAAGAACAGACGTCACATATTCAGGCTGTAGACCTGTCCTTGTGGAGGTGTTGTGCCGATGCATTGCGGCTGGAGGAGTCGAGTGGAACAACTGGAATGTTCCAGGATTCCAGGAGAGAATGTCCATCTATAAGGGAGCGGGCTACGTGTATCTTCTCACCTTTTTTAATGAGTGGGTGTGTAGGGAACCCCCAAAGGTAAGCTATTTTGGCATTACGCAGAGCTTGAGTAACAGGTTGTAAAGCTTTTCTGGATTCCATAGTTGCCGCAGATAGATCGGCGTAGACTGTGATCCCATGAAAAGGAGCCGGGAGCCCATTGTTTTTGCGGGCATATTCCATAAAGCATTCTTTAGTCGTGTAAAAATGGACTCTCGCCAGCACATCTCTGGGAACACTATCAGACAGATGCCTCGGGAGAGGGAGGGCCCTGTCCACCTACAGTTCAGTGGGAGAGCAGTCAGGTAGTGCCGCTTTAAGCATGGAGTGGACATAGGGTGGTATGTCAGAAGGCGGAATAGACTCAGGGACACCGCGAAATTTGACATTGTTGTAGCGGCTTCTTTCCTTCAGGTCCGCCACCTTCTCTCTTAAAGCCACGACTTCATCTTCTAAGTCATTATGGGAGTCAATAGGTAGGGTATGCGAGTCCGAAAGCTCCCCAAATTTTGTCTCTATGTGATCGACCCTCTCGAGGCAACTTGAATAGGGGTCACCATCTTGGTCATGTCCTTCAAAAAGGTTTTGTGGAGCACCACCAGCATTGCTTTCATTGTGGCATCTGTTAAGGAGCCCCCGGAAACTGATAAGGCACTTAAGGCACACTCCTTTTCTACATTCAGGTGATCAGTAACAGACCATGGGCCCACATTAGAACTCTCCCCAGATGCATACCTGGGTCTCTGCTTCAATGGACTGCATGATGGGGAATGTCCTGGCATCCTCTGATTGCCGTGATCCCGAGCTCTGTGCACGGAGGTCGTCAGTGCTGGAGGAAGAGGGTGCTGGTGTTGTAGATGCAGCGGTAGCAGGAGAGTAACCAGGAGGCAGTGGGCGTAATGTAGGCACCGACAGGGAAAGTGCTGTGGTGAGACCGGAGGCCGCCGCCATCCCGGGCTGGGGGCAAGGAGGAGAAGCTGCATGTGTGCGCTCAGCGCCATCTTGTGCTCTGGTCCCGCCGCTAGTGAAACTGAATTTCGCCAAGGTTTCCTGGCAGATCGGCTTCTTTCTCCTTCCGGGCATGATGGGTGGAGGGTCAGACAGCTCTCAAACAGAAAATGGGACTCCTGTGACGGTCTTATTCGCTGTGTGAGGTCGCTAAATCAGGCTATAGGCAGGAGCTCCTTTACAGCGCGGCCATTCACCTCGGCTGCCAGGCCACGCCCCCTGCTCTCCACTTTTTGCTGCTTCTGACCCTGCAGGAAGCTCCTGATAAGCCCATCCTGAGTCCGCAGTCACTGCAGGGCTAGAACCTCATTGGAAAGAAGTAGGGTGCATCGGGTACCAAGAGACATTGGAATGGCAGTGATGGTGATGGTGGTGGTGGTGGGGGGGGGGGTCTGAAGTAGGTGAACATGTTTTATATTTTACTTTTTTTCATTATCCTGGTTCTCTCTTCTGAAAAAAAAACATCACTGGATGACCTCTTTGACATTTTTACTTGATCATGGCTGCCATGTGTTTTCTTTGTAAAGTGACAACTGGACCTTTGGCAATGCCATCTGTCACTTTTGATTTAACTTTGAATTAGCATAACTGGGTGGAAAGTGGTTTTAAAATGTTTGCAACATGGTGTAAGCATTTATTATCTATGTCTCTATTAGATTCCTACTAGTATTAACAGTATTCATTAAAATGTATAAGACAATTTCCACTCAGCTTTAGAAGATCACATCAAAGACATATACAATGTATGCCTGCCTTCCCAGTTTGATGTAACTGCCAGTGACACTGACTTTTTCTTCCCTTGTTTTCCTGAGGTCTTTTCTATTTCATGTGGACACGGGGTTATGTTCTGCTTGATTAAGAAACAATTTATTTTGTTCACTCCTGTTATTTTGGTTGCCCCCCTTTCTCTGACCTCCTGAAGTTGAAAATTGGTTCTTTCCATATGTCTTTCACAGTTGTGTGAATACTGCTTTGTGTTCATAGCTTTAATTAACAAATCCCTGTCAGTTGTAATTTCTGTCTATTTTATTCTTATTAGCTCAAAGCTTAGTACGAACTTTTGCATCTTTAGAATAACTGCATATCAAGGTTAATGCCAAGGCAAATGTTTTATTTTAGACTACTTATTTTAATTGAGAAATGGAAAAGTTATTTTAAGCATCCCCAGGCAAAACTATATATGTTTATATATATATATATATATATATATATATATATATATATATATATATATATATATATATATATATATATATAAAATAATAATCATAATATAATAATGATATGCTCATGAATGTGTATGTTCTCTTAGTCTACATAGTATTTCCCATCTGTGTGCTTCAGATGCTTCAAAGCTGCACTTCCTCCTGTAACAGGAAATTACAACCATAGGCAGCCATTTTGAAGTATACACAAACACACATTTACGTTTTCTCATTCTTTATCCTGATATTTCTCTTTTAACGTGAGTCAAGTAAGTATATGGTGTATTAGGACACTTACATGAAGGACTGCATTCAGCTTGCAAACTAGGAATCCAAACTCTTTATCTCTTTCTCTCTTTGCCTGAATGACTGCATCCATGAAATACGGTAACACATATAATAGGGTAGATTGTCATAGTTGTGGACCCAGAGACAAAAATTATTTTATTTAAGATATTTTAAGATTTAATCTTTGATTTATGTTATTTTTAAAGGAGTTTTTTCACCTTTTTAAAAAAGGAATCCACCCTAGAAAATTGCTTGGCAGAAAAATACAACACAGTTCAACTAGCCTCCCCTTATATTATTTCCTTTTTATTTTTATCTTAGGACATTAAGCTACGAAATCTGCAGGTGATCAATGCAGGGAAAACAAAACATTACACAGTATACTGTTAGGGTTGATTCACAAATGTCCGGCATCCGGTATAGGTGAACTCAGCCTGGATCTCGATGCAGCTGATGCCACAACTGATAACAAGTTGTCATCAGTTGTATAGCATCCAGGGTCCATTGTTTCTGCACAGCGGACAGAGGAACGCAGCAAGCTGTGTTCCTCTGTCCGGTGCTCTCCGGCGTGTCCAACCATCTGGCATCAAAATTGAGATGCTGGGTGATTGTGAACTGTCCCATTCAAATAAATCTAGCATCAATAAATAACAATAAATTTGGGGGGTCCCTGCGAGACCTACTGAGGAGGCCTCTAAGCTCCTCCCCCACAAGGTATGCCACACCCACACCAATATACTCCACCCATACCAAATTGCTCCGCCCATACTGATATGAACTGCCCATAGGCATTTTCTTTGAATGTATGAAGAGCACCATATATGAAAAGAAGGTATGGAATAGCACACAGTGTTAGGGACTTTCATGTCCGTGGGTAGTAAGAAGATGGAAGATGGCACTCCAATGATGTGGTGTCTAAAAAGTGTGTAGTTTTATTGGCCCATCAATATACAAAGTGATGCTTGATAAAAGACCTTATTGTCAGGTCAAAACGTCGCATCACCTTGTATACTGAAGGGCCAATAAAACTTCACGCTTTTCGGACACCACATCATTGGAATGCTGTCTTCCATCTTCTTTCTACCGTAGTGTAAAATATGTAGGGGGAGTTTTATCAAAACCTGTGTAGAAGAAGAGTGGTGCAGTTGCCCATAGCAAACAATCAGATTGCTTCTTTTATTTTTCAATGAAAAGTGAAAGAAGCGATCTGATTGGTTGCTATGGGCAACTGCTCCAATTTTCCGCTACATAGGTTTTGATAAATCTCCCCCATAGACTTTAATTTTAAGCAAATATGCTACTAAACTCTCAATAACTGTACTACTTCAATAGCGATGCTATTACCCTGCAGCCTATACAGTAAACAGCAGTGTCCAGTTCACCTCTGTTCACTATATAGGACCCTGATAGAAGGTGCTCTAAAAGGGATTTCCAGATTAAGAGCAGAAGGCTCCTGAGCTGGAAATACAATGTAAGCCTTTTGCCAAGTCAGAAGTTAAGAGGCAATGCCATTCATCCCCCTTTACATCTTTTGTGGTCAGACACAAAGCAGTGATTTTATATATATATATATATATATATATATATATATAGATAGATAGATAGATAGATAGATAGATAGATAGATATAGATATAGAAAAATGAACCCATTCCTCCTCTATTTATCCTGATAGTATTAACAGAGTTAATAGAAGAGGAATGCCCTTTTTTATGCAAAGGGTAGGGTCACACGTACCGGATCTTCTGCATAATTAATGCACACTATTTGAAGCTGCAGATTTCAATGTAAACAAATTGACTGAACACAGCTTCAAATCTACAGCTTCAAATAGTGTGCATCATATATGCAGAAGATCCTGTACGTGACCCTACCTTAATAGTATTATATCTATATTTAAGGGGTGACAGAGGGGTGTACAGGGGTGTCAGAGGGGTGCACAGGGGTGGCAGAGGAGTGTACAGGGGTGACAGAGGGTGACAAAGAGGTGTTGAGGGGAAGGAGTGCAGTAGCTGAAGCTGAGTAGGCCTCTTTGGATCCCAGCTCCTTGCTCAGCACTGCTGCACCTGCTCTTTCCTCATCATTTTGCTGGAGGACCAGGGAAAATCGCCTGAACATATGTGGGTCAGAGCTGCAGCATCCATGCCCCGAAGCATGTGTACCCTAGGCAAAAGCTAATTTGCCACCCCTGGACTTCACCCTTTGGCACACCCCACCTTACCACTGGGGCGACTCACTGTAATAAACCTCCTCCTCATGTAATCACCTTACTACTGGGGTGATGCACTGTAATAAACCCCCTCCTCGTGTAATCTCTGTACTACTTGGGTGACACACTGTAACAAACCCCTCCTCATGTAATCTACTTACTACTGGGGTGACACACCGTAACAAACCTCCTCCCCATGTAATCTCCTTACTACTGGGGTAACACACTGTAAGAGTATGTTCAGACGAGTGGATCCGTCGCTGAAGGACCACTACATGTTGCCTTTAGATTTGCCTGCTTGTAGCACAATACGCCAATATGAGCAGACACACTGAAGCGATGTGCGAGTCGGTGTACTCGCACATATTGTGGCCACTCCCCCTGCTCCTTGAGCTTGGTTGAGAGCTGCCGCGATGTGCGAGTATACCGCACATTATAGTGTGTCTGCTCGTAGCAGCGTATTGTCACCGCAATGTTATATCATTACTTCTGGGGTGACACACTGTAACAAACCCTCTCCTCCTGTAATATCCTTACTGCTTTTGTGACACAGTGTAACAAACCTCCTCCTCATGTGATCTCCTTACTGCTTTGGTGACACAGTGTAACAAACCTCCATCCCATGTAATCTCCTTACTGCTTTGGTGACACACTGTAAAAAAAAACTCCTCCTCATGTAATTACCTTACTACTGGGGTGACACAGTGTAACAAACCCCCTCCTCATGTAATCTCCTTACTGCTTTGGTGACACAGAGGTGCAGATTTCTGATCACAAAAGTCATCAGGTCCTTCAACAACCATCCTGAATGGCTGAGCTCTGACTGAAAACATAATGGGGACATCATCACAGGTTCTTTACCCACAGGTCCTACAGCATCCAGTAAGTCCCAGGGAAGAATTTTTATTTTTATAATATTTTTCCCATCGCAGTGTCCCTGGGGGCAGGTTGTCGTGGCATGAAGGGGGGTTTGGAAGAAAACAAAATTTTTAAAAATGGATTTTTATATTCGGGCTGGCTGGGGGCCCTACCTACATGGGGGGCCCCTGCACTGTGGGGGCTGCGAGGGGCCTCCACTACACCACTGGCCAGAGGGAAACTATGCCAGGTGCCTGACATATGTAAAGCCACCCTTAGATAGATTCTCTGCATTGACCCTCCACTCTGAATAGAAAAGGGGTTTATTTGCTCTAATGAGGTACACAAGTAAGAAGTGCCCCATTATACTGTCCCTTTAATTATCAGTTTATTAAAAAAAAAGTGTGAATTATGGTTTTGATCTGTTCTAAAGCTTTAAAAATCCATAAAATCACATTGTCTGATTTAAAAAAAAAATTTTTTGCAAATTATGGTGAAAAATAAGTATTTGGTCACCTACAAACAAGGAAGATTTCTGGCTCTCATAGACCTTCTATAAGGGTTTCCTCTGTCCTCTTCTCGCTACCTGTATTAATGGCACCTATTTGAACTTGTTATCAGTATAAAAGACACCTGTCCACAACCTCAAACAGTCACACTCCAAACTCCACTATGGCTAAGACCAAAGAGCTGTCAAAGGACACCAGAAACAAGATTGTAGACCTGCACCAGGATGGGAAGACTGAATCTGAAACAGGCAAACAGCTTGGTGTGAAGAAATCAACTGTGGGAGCACTTATTAGAAAATGGAAGACATACAAGACCACTGATAATCTCCCTGGATCTGGCGCTCCATGCAAGATCTCACCCCGTGGTGTCAAAATTATCACAAGAAGGTTGAGCAAAAATCCCAGAACCACCAAAGTAACAAAGGCTACTGTCAGTTTCACACTACACCGGCCGGGACTCAAATCATGCAGTGCCAGATGTGTCCCCCTGCTTAAAGGGGTACTCTGGTGCTTAGACATCTTATCCCCTATCCAAAGGATAGGAGTTAAGATGCCTGATCGCAGGAGTCCCGCTGCTGGGGACCCCCGTGATCTTGCACACGGCACCCCTTTTGTAATCAGTCACCGGAGCATGTTCGCTCTGGGTCTGATTACCGGCGACCACAGGGTCGACGGCGCGTGACGTCACGCCTCCGCCCCCGTGTGACATCATGCTCCGTCCCTCAATGCAAGCCTACGGATGGGGGCGTGATAGCTGTCACGCCCCCTCCCATAGACTTGCATTGAGGGGCGGAGCATGGGGTCACATGGGGGCAGAGGCGTGATGTCACATGCCGCCGGCCCGTGATCGACAGTAATCAGACCCGGAGCGAACACGCTCCGGGGACTTATTACAAACGGGGTGCCACGTGCAAAATCACGGGGGTCCCCAGCGGCGGGACTCCCACGATAAGGCATCTTATCCCCTATCCTTTGGATAGGGGATAAGATGTCTAAGCACCGGAGAACCCCTTTAAGCCAGTACATGTCCGGGCACTTCTGATGTTTGCTAAAGAGTATTTGGATGATCCAGAAGAGTATTGGGAGAATGTCATATGGTCAGATAAAACCAAAGTAGAACTTTTTGGTAAAAACTCAACTCGTCGTGTTTTGAGGAGAAAGAATGCTGAGTTGCATCCAAAGAACACCATACCTACTGTGAAGCAATGGGGGTGGAAAAATCATGCTTTGGGGCTGTTTTTCAGCAAAGGGACCAGGACGATTGTAAAGGAAAGAATGAATGGGGCCATGTCTTGTGAGAATTTGAGTGAAAACCTCCTCCCATGAGCAAGGGTATTGAAGATGAAACGTGGCTGGGTCTTTCAGCATGACAATGATCCCAAACACACCTTCCAGGCAACAAAGGAGTGGCTTTGTATGAAGCATTTCAAGGTCCTGGAGTGGCCTAGCCAGTCTCCAGATCTCAACCCCATAGAAAACCTTTGGAGGGAGTTGAAAGTCCATGTTGCCCAGTGACAGCCCCAAATCATCACTGCTCTAGAGGAGATCTGCATGGAGCAATGGGCCAAAATGCCAGCAACAGTGTGTGAAAACCTTGTGAAGACTTACAGAAAACATTTGACCTCTGTCATTGCCAACAAAGATGAACTTCTGTTATTGACCAAATACTTATTTTCCACCATAATTTGTAAATAAATTATTTAAAAATCAGACAATGTGATTTTATGGGTTTTTTTTCTTCTCATTATATCTTTCATAGTTGAGATATACCTATGGTGAAAATTACAGGCCTCTCTCATCTTTTTAAATGGGAGAATTAAACTGACTAAATACTTTTTTGCCCCACTCTACTTGTACGCTTGTATTTTGCAATTTAACTCCATCAGAACAGTGTTATTGCACACACTTTATTATTAGATAATGGAAGGCTACAGTGTGCATTCTAGTGTAAGTCATTAGGACTCAAGTGCTATAATAACTTGAGGTGATAGAATGGCAACAGATGCCACCATGAGCAGAGGATGTTGCAGGAGAGTTATAATCCTGTCACTTGTCATAGGCCAGAAGGTCTGGTGATGTTCATTGCTGAATACTATTAGCACTTCTATCTTTAGTTTTTTGCTGGATTAACAGGTAAGTCATTTTATTATTATTATTGTTGAATGTAGTACATTTATTCACTAACTAAAGACCAGCATTTTATACGTCAGGCTTAAAAGAAAGTACATTGGAGTAACATGGCAAACACCTCCCAATGAATTTGTCACGTCAAAGGCAGTCTGTGTGTCACAAATAAAAATCTTAACTAGGTTTCTCGTGCTGTCCTTCTATTATTCCTCCTAGAGATTTATTAATAAATGGACAACTGGGTGTAACCAGTTGGGGTGTGTCCTTACACAGCTTTAGTACTGTGTCAGACTGTCCAGGAACTCAATCCCAACCGGTAAGACCCAGTTGCCAATTTATATTAATATTCTTTTAGAAGGATTAAAAGATAAACTGTACAGTGTACTGTATTCTTATAAAACACAACCCAGAATAGATATTTTATGGAAAATACAAGCATTTACTAAAACAGACATGTCAGGAGAGCTGACAGGTCTTTTTTAACAGCTGTCAACTTATAAATAAGATATTGAAATATAGTAGAAGATTGTATGCCAAAGATTACCTGGGTTTCAGCAATGTAAGCTTTCCTTATCATGTTTGTACCTTTTTAACAAGACTGTTCTAGCTTTATTACCTTATCATTTTGATGAATCTGTCAGTACTTTGTTTTGACACATGGAGGCAGCCAGAAATAAGTATTTAAAGGTGCAAATTATTTATAAATTTTACCTACAGAAAAATAAATATTAAGTCCATAATATAGTGATCTATGGAATACAGTGCCCATGTGGCAAAACTTATGTTGGAAGAACAAAACGCGTCCTCTCCACACGAATAGGGGAACATATCTATAATATAGAGAGGAGAGTAGCAGGTCATCCATTATCAAAACATTATCTGGATTGCCATAATGCTTCCTGTGCCTATTCAAAATTTTCTGGAATGGAACATGTGAAAAAACATTGGAGGCAATTATATCGCTGTTATGTCAAGAGCTGAAGGAAAAGGGATTTTTATTTTAAATACCTTGATTCCATATGGACTCAATATTGATTTTGAATTATTTGCGGATATGTAAGGATCCAACTGTTAAGCATAGGGGTGGATCAATCATGCTTTGGGGTTGTATTGCAGCCAGTGGCACAGGGAACATCTCACGAGTAGAAGGAAACATGGATTCAATAAAATGTCTGCAAATTTTGGATGCTAACTTGATGCCATCTGTGAAAAAGCTGAAGTTAACCACTTAAGGCCAATTTCCCTTTCTATAACGCGGGACCACGACGTGGCCCCGCGTCATAGCGGGTCGAGCCCGGCCGGGACCCATGGCTAATAGCGCGTGGCAATGATCGCGGTGCCGCGCACTATTAACCCCTTAGACACGGCATTCAAAGTTGAACGCTGTGTCTAAAGTGAAAGTAAATCACTGCCGGTTAGCTCAGGGGGTGAAATCGTGGCATCCCGAACAGCTGTGGGACACGAGGAGGGTCTCCTACCTTGCCTCCTGGTGTCCGATCGCCGAATGACTGCTCAGTGCCTGAGATCCAGGCATGAGCAGTCAAGCGGCAGAATCATTGATCACTGGTTTCCTATGATAAACCAGTGATCAATGTAAAAGATCAGTGTGTGCAGTGTGGTATTGCTGCGTGTGGAAATGTCCAAATTATAAAAATATATTATTAATTAAACTGCACGGTCAATGGTGTACGCGCAAAAAAATTCCAAAGTCCAAAATAGTGTATTTTTGGTCACTTTTTATATCATGAAAAAAATGAATAGAAAGCGATCAACAAGACCGATCAATACAAAAATGGTACCGCTAAAAACTTCAGATCACGGCGCAAAAAATAAAAAAGTTATAGGGGTCAGAAGATGACAATTTTAAACGTATACATTTTCCTGCATGTAGTTATGATTTTTTTCAGAAGTATGACAAAATCAAAACTATAAAAGTAAGGTATAATTTTAATCATATGGACCTACAGAATAAAGAATGCGTCCTTTTTACCGAAAAATGTACTGCGTAGAAACAGAAGCCCCCAAAAGTTACAAAATGGCGTTTTTGTTTTTTTTTCAATTTTGTCTCACAATGATTTTTTTTTCCATTTCGCCAAATATTTTTGGGTAAAATGAAAGCAGAATTGGTGGTGCAAAGAATAAGCCATCATATGGATTTTTAGGTACAAAATTGAAAGAGTTATGATTTTTTTAAGGTAAGGAGGAAAAAATGAAAGTGCAAAAACGGAAGAAGAGGATAATGATCCTAAACACACCTCGAAATCCACGGGGGATTTCAACAAGAGGCGTAAACTGAAGGTTTTGCCATGGCCTTCACAATCTCATGACCTCAACATAATTGAAAATCTATGGATAGACCTTAAAAGAGCAGTGCGTGACAGACAGCCCAGAAATCTCAAAGAACTGGAAGACTTTTGTAAGGAAGAATGGGCAAAGATACCTCAAACAAGAATTGAAAGACTCTTGGCTGGCTACAAAAAGTGTTTACAAGCTGTGATACTTGCCAAAGGGGGCAGTACAAAATATTAACTCTGCAGGGTGCCCAAACTTTTGCAGACACCATTTTTTTTCATTTTCTGTAAATGATGGAAATAAAATCTAACTTTTGTTTACATATTATGAGAATGTCTAATCTGTAATTTGATGCCTTTTGGAGATTTGTCCATCCTTCCTTGGCTTCTTTATGCACATTAATACAAATTTTTACCTGGGGTGCCCAAACTTTTGATCCCCACTGTATACAAGGACTTTTGGTACTCCTATATACAGGATGTATGAGCAGGAGGGAACCGTTGAATGGTGGTAGTAATACTCTCATTAAGTCTCAGTGAGGGAGTGGAATATGGAACTGCTATAAATCACTGTGACCTAGGAGGATAATCCATCTCTGATGAAGGAAAGCGTTACTTTCCAAAACACGTTAGATTTTGGCCTCATGCTCTCCCTGTAGTAGTGACATCACTCACATCGCTAGGTCACAGCACTCCGTAATCTACCAACAGTACAGCAAGCCGGTAAGACGCCTCCGGCCGGGGGAGATTTTCCGAATAATAGGCTGACTGGAACCACGGACTCTTGAAAACGACTCCAAGCACAAAAAGCAAGAACGAGGGGACAAGCTCCATACTATCAAGGACACAGACTTACAGCTTTGCGGGATCTTTAAGTGGAGACAAGAACTTCCCTCTGGGCAGAGATTCCAAGTACACTCCCCCCAGGATTTTAGTAAGTGAGCTTCTATCACTATTTTGTAGTTTTTATTATTAGAGTGCCGATACATATTTATATATATTGTATATAACTCCATAATATCTCATGCCTAAATTGGATTTCTAAAATTGCTATACAGTTTTGTCATAATGACTGAAGGATCAATAATCACATGACCTTTATTATCCAACATGATTTTCCAGGACCTAAATATTAAAGGAAAACGGACAGCTAGTTCACCCGCACTAAACCAAATACACTGGGTTATAGAGCGGATGAACCTGAGTAAAATTATGTGTTACTTACAAAAATCGCTCCAGCTGTTTCCAAGTTTTAGACAATGTTGTTGGTATGCAAATATGTCCCTTTGCGCAATGGAGACAGGAGCCAGCTGTCCGAGATTCCCTCCCTCCCTCCCCTCTGCTGAAATATGCCCAGCCATCATATGCATATGCATAAATCTTCACTCCCATGTTCTAATGATGTGAAAGCCCCTGTCCACATGAGCGCTCTACTAGAATATCAAGGCGGTCACATTGACATGCTCTCCCTGTCACCAAGACATGAGGAATAGAGATGAGCGAATAGAAGCTGAAGAATCCAAATTCGTTACAAATTTCATGAAAATGTAGATTCGCAACAAATGCGAATATTGCATCTATTCTATCACATGAATTGCTTCATTAAACTCCATTTTGTGCGGTTTAGGCTCCAGGGCATCTAAAATGGCGGATCCACATGTGAGGACATGGGGCAAGGAACTCTGGGAAGGTGGTCACCCCTGTGATGTCACAGCCCTATATAATTAGCAGCCATATTGCGGCCAATCATTTCATTCATTCCACTGCAGAAAGATAGGAAGGACAGCCTGTGTGTGTGTTACACAGAAAAGCTTTTTCCAGCAGCATTTCACCTCCTAGTCACATCAGCGTTCTGGTGGACAAAGAGCAGTGCTTTTTTTTCCACTGAAAAGGATTTTTACTGCAGCCATTAACCTCCCAGTCACTTCCTCCCAGTCTACAGCATTGTATTACAGAACAAACTCCAGTTGATGTGAGGCTATATACATATTCATGCCCCACTATAACATGCCATTAGATCATTGGACACTATATATTTAGGGTGACTCCTACTTTACTTGTATACCGAGAGATGAGTCAACTACCACAATAATATTAAAACAAATATCTTTATTATAACTTTTTTTTTTTAAATACACAGTACTTGAAAAACTTATAAAATTGACAGAAATCTGGGTGGCCAGCAGAAGTTGCATATAATAATATAATTATATTAATATAAGAAGGTATATCAAACATGGGGTATGCAAGAAAAATAACAGTAACAATATATGCAAGCAATTGTATTATCACACACTATAATAAACCTTCATAGTAGAGACAGTGTGTATATAAGAGTAATCCTATGTAGCATATATAAAGGAAGTAATCAAGGGTGAATTCTCACCCTCCTCGCACACTCACCCATGCTGTATAAAGTGCAATGCCTGCCGAAGTGCCCCGAGCGACCACTTTCGTCTCTTCCTCAGGGCATTTTTCTGCCCTCATAAGTGTATACCACATACCTGCATCTAAGTGGTGTGCTATTTTGTTCCTGTTTTTTGTCAAGGGCCTAGATACTGTGAAAGGACAGCCAAAAGTAATCACCAGCTGGTGTTTTACTCCAATACTTTTTTAAGCATACTGTAGCGCATTTTTCTGCCCTCATAAGTGCATACAACATACATACATCTAAGTAGTGTACTATTTTGTACCTGTTAATCTGTCAAGGGCCTAGATACTGTAAAAGTCCAGGCAAAAGTACTCACCGGCTGGTGTTGTACTTAAATACTTTTTTAAGCGCACTGTAGCGTATTTTTCTGCCCTTATAAGTGCATATCACATACATACATCTAAGTAATGTATTATTTTGTACCTGTTAATCTGTCAACAGCCTAGATCCTGTGAAAGGACAGCTAAAAGTAATCACCGGCTGGTGTTTTACTCATATATGATTTTTTTTAAAGCGTAATGAAGCGCATTGTTCTGCCCTCATAAGTGCATACCACATTCAAACATCTAGGTAGTGTACTATTTTGTGCCTGTTTATCTGTCAAGGGCCTAAATACTGTGAAAGGACAGCCAAAAATACACACCTGCTGCTGTTCTAGACAAATACTGTTTTAAGCATAGTGAAGCGCATTGTACTCCCCTTATATACACACTAAGTAAGTCAGGCAAAGAAGTGCCAGGACATGCACAGAGGAGTGGCAGAGGCCTAAATTCATCAGGTGCAGGCAGCTGACTAGGGGTGAGTGGCAGCAGGAGTCGCAGCAAGAGGCCAGAGCTCCCGTTATAAGTTAGTGGTCGCGTCTCGACCAGCACCCCATCTGCCATCATTGATTGGTAAACACGGTCATCCACTTCATCACAAGTAACATCTGATACCCCCAATCAACAGTCAGTGGGTTGCTCACACACAAACATCAGTTGGCATGGCCCGGGAGCAGTCCTTGTCCTCCCATTGCCTCTGTCCTATGCTGTTCCCTCTCCTACTGAAGTATCTTATGCTGTGGGTTTAGCTCCTCTATTCACTGAGGATGATCTAATAGGACAGTCAGCAGCTACTGCCAAGAAATGGAGGAGACATATGCCGCTGCCTGCGCTAGGCGGGCAAGTAGTGATGAGGAGAGTGACGTGGGAGGTGGTGTTGCCAGCGTTCAGGGTCCTGAAGCAGACACTGTTGAGGAACCTGAGGAGGACATCAGTGACATGCAGACACTTTTTGAAGATGATGAAGTCGATCGCAATTGGGAGCCGGGTGCTGAAGGGGCTTTCTCATCATCAGGAGATGAGGGTTGGCGGTTGCCCGTGAGGCAGCAGCTGAGCCAGCAAGGTGGTAGCATAGTTGGCAGTCAGCATGGTGGCAGAAGTGGAAATTCTGGAGCAAAACATGCCCGGAGGAGACCACCTGCTTCACGGCAGCTTTCCTTCTTCGGAGGTAGTGGAACAGGGGTTCCTGGAGTTAGCGGCAGTAGCAGTCAATTTGTGCGGACTGTTGGTGAGAAAATCAGCAACTCAGCGGTGTGGCAGTTTTTCATCAAGCATCCGGAGGAGGTTAACATAGCCACATGCAAGATGTGTCAGCAGAAGGTGAAGCATGGCCAGGGTTCCAATGTTGGCACCACGGCCCTGCATCAACATATGCAGTGCCACCATAAAGAGCCCTGGGAGAACTGTGGCTCCAATGTAGTGGTCCAGCATGCTGCATCACCCAGTGGCACGCCCCTCCCTCTTTCAGCTAGCCAAGGCTCCACCACCTCAGTCAAAGGGAACTGTGTGTCATACCCTCCTTCTATCGCTCCAGATGCACCTGCTCCTCCTACTTTTAGTCAGTCATTCTGCCAACAATCCATCGGCAAAGCCATGTCCAAGAGACAACAGTATGCGCCCACTCATCCAACGGCGCAGAAGCTGAATGTGCTCCTGTTCAAGTTGCTGGTGCTGCAGTCCCTCACTTTTCAAGTGCTGGACTCTGCATCTTTCAGAGAACTGATGGCTTGTGCCAAGCCGAGGTGGAGAGTGCCAAGCCATCATTTCTTTGCGAAGATGGCAGTACCATCCCTGCACAATTTTGTGGAAGAGAAAGTGGGCCAGTCCTTGAGCCTGTCGGTGAGTACCAAAGTGCCAACATCTGGGGCTGTAACTATGGTCAGAGACAATACATGTCCTTTACGGCTCACTGGGTGAATGTTGTTCCAGCACATCCGTAACACCAACTTGGACAGGTCACGCAGCTTCCTCCTCCACGCTCTCAGGCCGTTGGTCCTGTGACAGTGTGCGACTCCGCCTCCTCATCCTCCACTGTGTCCTCAGCCTCCACTAACCAGACAAGTCTCAGTGCCCCTTCAGCATACCATGTGTGCAGGGCACGGCGGAGTCACGCTGTTCTTCACATGGTTTCCTTGGTGAACGGCGTCACACAGGGGAGAGACTGCTAAAAGTCATTCATAAAGAAATCGGAGCATGGCTTACTCCACAAAAACTGGAAATGGGAACCATGGTGACTTACAACGGGAAGAACATCTTGCCTGCGCTGCAACTGGGAAGGCTGAGCCATGCGCCCTGCATGGCACAATGTGTTCAATCTGGTTGTCAAGCGGTTCCTGAAGTGTTCCCCCATTTGCAAGACATCCTAACAATGAGAAGGAAACTTTGCATGCACTTCAGCCACTCATACACCGCAAAGCACACCCTCCTTGAGCTGCCGAGTCACAACGGTATCCCCCAACATAGTCTGGTTTGCGACGTTGCCACAAGTTCGAATTCTACCCTCCATATGTTGGACCGAATAGAGAAAAGCCATCACTGATTTATTGATGATCCAAGCGGATAGGGGTACTCCCCTGTGTAACTTCAATGTCAACCAGTGGCAGCTCATATGTGACACCTGTTGTTTGCTCAGGCCCTTTGAGGAAGCCACATTATTAGTAAGTCTCCAGGATTATGGGATGAACAACATCATTCCACTGCTTCATTTCTTAAAACACGTGATGGAAATGATGGCTGGTCAGGGCAATGGAAACGTGGCGCTTACATCTCACGGCCACATGAGCCCTGTGGGGGCTAAACTGGAGGAGGAGGGGGAGGGGTACAGTGGAGCACGGTTTAGGCTTCACCAAATGGGCGTTTTTTCTAGTAATCTGATAGGAGAGGAGGAGCAGGAGCAGCCAGAGGAGCTAGAGGGTTATGAGGAAGGCGAGACAAAGGACCCAGACACACTGTTGCAGTATGCAGTGGAGATGGAGGCACAAATGGCACGATGCATGCTCACTTGCTTGCGTAGTGACAGCCGAATTGTCACCATTTGGCAGTCTGATAACTTCTGGCTCTCCACCTTATTGGAACCTAGCTACCGGCACAAAATGGGGGCCTTTTTCACTCCCTCTGAGAGGGAGGACAAACTGACCAACTACAGAGACATCCTACCTTGTCATTTGTCCGATGCCTATCGGCAGCATTGTCTATCCTCTCGCAGGTCTGACTTTGGGGTGCCCTCTGCACTCACCTTCCACTGCCATGGCTGCTGGTGAGGGGTGGAGTGGTATGAGCAGTACCAGCTCCATCAGCAGCAGCCAGAGTCTACAGTCACTGATGAGTACCTTTCTTCACCCGCGTAGTTAAGCAACTCATCAGCAGCAGGTTGACCTGGAGCAGGACCAGAACCAGCAGGTGGTGGAATACCTTGACATGACCATGCCAACACACCCTGAAGATCCGCTGGACTTCTGGCAGCCAAACTTGATTTGTGGCCGCAACTAGCAGAGTTTGCCCTGGAAAAGCTGTCCTGCCCGGCCAGTAGTGTGCCATCAGAGCGGGTGTTTAGTGCGGTGGGGGCCATAGTCACCCCAAGGAGAACTCGTCTGTCCACGAAAAATGTAGAGAGACTGACCTTTGTGAAGATGAATCAGGCATGGATCAGCCAGGAGTTTCACCCACCAATGCCTGATGCATCAGAGTAGATTCACCATGGTACCACACCAACACTTCACAAATAAGGATAGTGCCAAACAGATTTAAGGCACTGCTCCCCAGTTACAAACATTTCATTTTTTCACCCACCTTCATCACCAGATACTGATATTGCCACACACTGCACCACTCTGTCACCAGGTCACTTTCAGGACTCCTGATGCTGCTACTGCTGCCACCTCCAGGTTGTCTCATTCAGCCACTATATTGTCTCCTCATGCTTCATCCACCTCCAGTCTGTGCCATTCGGCCACTATATGGTCTCCTCATGCTTCACCACCTCCAAGGTGTGCCATTCAGCCACTATATGGTCTCCTCATGCTTAAGCCAACTCCAGGCTGTGCCATTCAGCCACTATATGGTATCCTCATATTTCAGCCAACTCCAAGCTGTGCTATTCAGCCACTCTATGGTCTGCTCATGCTTCACCCACCTTCAGGCTGTGCCATTCAGACACTATATGGTCTCCTCATGCTGCCACAAACTCCAGGCTGTGCCATTTAGCCACTATATGGCCTCCTCATGTTCTGCCAACTCCAGGCTGGGCCATTCAGCCACTATATGGTCTCCTCATGCTTCAGCCACCTCCAGGCTGTGCCATCCAGACACTATATGGTCTCCTCATGCTTCACCACCTCCAGGCTGTGCCATTCAGACACTATATGGTCTCCTCATGCTGCAGTCACCTCCAGGCTGCGTCATTCAGACACTATATGGTCTCCTCATACTGTCACATACTCCAGGCTGTGCCATTCAGCCACTATATGTAGAGATGAGCGAACTTACAGTAAATTCGATTCGTCACGAACTTCTCGGCTCGGCAGTTGATGACTTATCCTGCATAAAAGAGTTCAGCTTTCAGGTGCTCCGGTGGGCTGGAAAAGGTGGATACAGTCCTAGGAAAGAGTCTCCTAGGACTGTATCCACCTTTTACAGCCCACCGCAGCACCTGAAAGCTGAACTAATTTATGCAGGACAAGTCATCAACTGCCGAGCCGAGAAGTTTGTGACGAGTCAAATTTACTGTAAGTTCGCTCATCTCTAACTATATGTTCTACTCATGCTGCCGCCAACTCTAGGCTGTGCAATTCAGCCACTATATGGTCTCCCCATGCTTCAGCCAACTCCAGGCTGGGCCATTCAGACACTATATGGTCTCCTCATGCTTCACCACCTCCAGGCTGTGACATTCAGCCACTATATGGTCTCCTAATGCTTCAGCCAACTCCAGGCTGTGCTATTCAGACACTATATGGTCCACTTCACTACCTCCAGGCTGTGCAATTCTTCCACTATATGGTCTCCTCATGCTTCAGCCACCTACAGGCTGTGCCATTCAGCCACTATATGGTCTCCTCCTGATGCCACAAACTTCAAGCTGTGCCATTCAACCACTATATGTTCTACTCATGCTGCCTCCAACTCCAAGCTGTGCCATTAAGCCACTATATGGTCTCCTCATGCTGCCAAAAACTCCAGGCGGTCATTCAGCCAATATATGGTCTCCTCATACTGATGCCACCTCTAGAATCTGTCATTCTGCCGCCATGTGACTCCTTGTTAGATTTTTCCTTTGTAACCACACTCCGGACATTAAAACTTGGGAGTATAATCTTAAATTTCAATTTCAAAATCTTCAATTTTAATTTTAAAATTCATCTTTTGACCTTAGGGATTGTGAAACTATTGTTTACTCATGCTTCCACCACCTCCATGCTGTGCCATTCAGCCACTATATGGTTTACTGATGCTGCTGAGCCTGGGACATTACCTAAAAATATTTTATGGCAGCACAAGCTACCATAAATCTTTATTTTCAATTTTAAAATTCATCTTTTAACTTCAGGATTGTGAAGCCCTATTGTCTACACATGCTGCCGCCAGCTTCAGGCTGTCATTGTGACACCATATGGTCTTCTTATGCTGTTGGCACCTTAAATTATGTTTTTAAAAATGTTAATATATCTAAAATCTTCAATTTTGCATTTCAAAAATATCTTTAATTTTCTCTATTGTGAGGCCCTGAGGTCTTGTCAGGCTGTTGCCACCTCCTGACTGGATCATTCTCCCACTATATGGTCTCCTCATGCTGCCGCCAATTCTAGGCTGTGTCATTCTGCCAGATTATGGTCTCCTCAATCAGCTGTCACCTCTATGCTCTGTCATTGTGCCACCATGTGACTCCTTGTTAGATTGGGTTTTGTGGTCATACAGTATTAGTACAAAGTAAACACCAGGACATTAAACTTGGGTATATAATTTAAATCTTTAATTTAAATTTAAAAAAATCAATGTAATCTTTTCAAGACTGAGGCCCTATGTTCGTCTACATTATATTAAATGTGGAATTATCACAAGAATCCAATGAAACAGCTTGGAGCAATAACAAGAACCATAACCGATTAAATGAAACATTCACACTTTCATAGTCAGGGGGTAACTGAGAGGCAGGGGCTGGAACAGGTGGTATCTCGCCTGGCGGAGGACCGCCAACTCGATGCTCACTAGAATGGGCACTCAAAAAATTTAAATAAATTCAAATTAATTTGCATTAAATTAAAATTACATAAAAATCTCTTTATTCTCTTCAATTTTGACACCATATGGTCTTCCTACTGCCACATCGACGCTTTGCAGCAGTGATACTAATAGCAATGCCTGTAATCTGCATGTCTTACAGAATAACAGTATTATTTCACAAACACAGCATGCTCCCTATGTGTGTTAGGACAAGGCAAAGTTCTCTACACCCCTATTGAGGCTCTCTGTAGGCCAGAAATAGCCGTTTTTAATAGCGATTCACCGCTAATAAATTCGGACAAATCAAATTTTTCTAAAGTTTGCTCTCTAATTGATCACTAATGAGGAGCAATGAGGAGGAAGCTAAGTCTGCACATGCTTTTCTCGGATGTGATAGTGAAGATTTCTGTATATTCAGAAGATGGTGGGCATATGGGCATGAGGAAGAAAAGCTGAAAAGTTTGGCAAATATGTGCCAGTCTGACCTTGGTAAAAAAAAAAAAAAAAAGTGGAGGGAGGGGGTATAATTGATGGCAGGTGGAAAGCAAAAGGCAAGTATTAAAGTGTGAAAAGGATGACCCTTCGGCAGGTTAGGAGGAACTTTGGGAGAGGAAGTGTGTGATAAACCTCCGTTGTCAGGATAAGGATGAGAGACAGTAATTTTTATCTCCCTAGTCATGGTGGTAGTAGTTGTCTGTATGGTAAAAATTCAAAGCCGTCTAAGATGGTGCAGATGGCCTAGGGCCCTGCGTGGAGCTTTCTAGTTCTGCATTTATTTAGTAAACTCTGCAGTTCCAAAATTCAGACAACAGCAGAGTATGGTGCCATGGGCTCATGGCTTCACTCCTGAAGAACAGAAAAGGACACTAGGTGACAGATTTCAGTAATAGGAAGAGTAACCAAAACCTTACTGCAGAGAATCTACATAAAGTTGTAAACTTGCTATTGTAAACTTGCTATTACAATCCAGAGATTAAACTAAATATGGATTTACACTGTGACATATCAAGCAGCTGAAGAACACCCATACTCAGTCCTGAATGCTAAAGGGGTACTCTGTGCACTGAATGACAGGGGTGCTGCGCTTGAGATTGCAGGAACCCCAAAGGCCAGACCCCTGGTTATCCAACATCTTTTCCCCAATCCTTTGGAAAGGGGATGAGATGTTTTCAGCGGAGTACCCATTTAACCCCTTAAGGACTCAGCCCATTTGGGCCTTAAGGACTCAGACAATTTTATTTTTACGTTTTCATTTTTTCCTCCTCGCCTTCAAAAAATCATAACTCTTTTATATTTTCATCCGCAAACTAGTATGAGGGTTTGTTTTTTGCATGACCAGTTGTCCATTGTAATGCCATCACTCACTTTACCATAATGTATGGCGCAACCAAAAAAATACAATTTGTGTGGGGAAATTAAAAAGAAAACCGCAATTTTGGAAGGTTTCGTTTTCACGCCGTACAATGTACGGTAAAAATGACATGTGTTCTTTATTCTTTGGGTCAATACAATTAAAATGATAGCAATGATAATATACTTTTCTATTACTGTTACGCTTAAAAAAAAATCGCAACTGTTTAACCAAATTAGTACGTTTAAAATCCCCCTATTTTGAAGACCTATAACTTTTTCATTTTTCCGTATGAGGAGCGGCGGTATGAGGGCTCATTTTTTGCGCCGTGATCTGTACTTTTTATTGATACCATATTTGCTTATATAAAACTTTTAATACTTTTTTAATAAATTTTTTGGGAATAAAATGTAATAAAAAAAGCAGCTATTTTGGACTTTTTTTTTTTACGTTCAAGCTGTTCACCGTATGGTATCATTAACATTTTATTTTAATAGTTGGGATATTTACACACGTGGCGATACCAAATATGTATATATAATATTTTTTTTACACTTTTTGGGGGTGAAATAGGGAAAATGGGACAATTTCCGTTTTTATTGGGAGAAGGGGTTTTTCAAATTTTTTTTACTTTTATTTTTTACTTTTTTTACTTTTATTTTTACACTTTAATAGTCCCCATAGGGGACTATTTATAGCAATCATTCGATTGCTAATACTGTTCAGTGCTATGTATAGGAAATAGCACCGATCCGCATTATCGGTCATCTTCTGCTCTGGTCTGCTCAATCGCAGACCAGAGCAGAAGACTCCGGGAGACGGCCGGAGCAAGGTGAGGGGACCTCCTGCCGCCATACTGGATGATCGGATCGCCACGGCAGCGCTGCGGGCGATCTGATCATCCATTTAAAGTACCGCGATGCTGCAGATGCCGTGATCTGTATTGATCAAGGCATCTGAAGGGTTAATGGCGGACATCCGCGTGATCGCGGATGTCCGCCATTATGGGAGGATCCCTGGCTGCTATCAGCAACCGGGACCTGCCACGCATGACGCTTGACAGTTATGCATAGGACGTAAATGTACGTCCTGGTGCGTTAAGTACCAGCTCACCAGGACGTACATTTACATCCTGCGTCGTTAAGGGGTTAAGAAGGACTTTCTGGAGATATAAAGAGTCACTGATGCGGTCTTCTAGGAATGGAGATAGCACCTTGGGCCAGGTGGGAAATAAAGCTGTAAGATCACATAATGTTACAAGTAGGGGCCGCTGGTGCTAGTGTCCATAGGGCTCAGACATAGTATTGCCCATTGTACATCAGACACAGGCAATATAGAAATTCCCTCTCTGTAGTGGCTTACCTCCAATGCTAGTGCTTAGCCGAGCAGTCAAGTACTTATGCGGCAGTCAGTGTCAGTAGGCAGGTGCAAGGAGTCTCTTTTATCTCCTCCATAAAAAGGCACCTCCAACATCAGGCCATAGCATCACCTAAATAGACAATAGTGTGAGGGTAGAAATTCCTAAAAGTCATCCCCAGGATGTAGAGAAGATGGATCTGTCCCCCAAGGATGGCACAGGAGAAGAATTTTGAGGTTAATTTGCAATTTAAGCAAAATGGTGGAAGAACTCATACTAGAAGTGTTCACTGTGCTTTTTAGCTTAGCCATTTCTCCATTGGACTGTTGTCTCAGTAAACACATAATAGGCATCATTCCAGTACAAGACTTATCAAGTGGATAAATAAGAAAAATAAATAAGGCTTAAACCAACTGAACATTAATAATTTTTCATTAAGTTGATACAATATGCTGTAATTTCTTTTCTATGGGCATTTTCCCTTGGCCAGAGGAGAATTGCTCTTATAACCATACAATGGAGTTGTTTCCGTCTTTAAGAGGAGCTGATGACGAACTTGAGAATGACATTAGAAATGACACAAAGCCTCTGGCCATTTATTGCCACCATATTGTCTGACAGGTTTATATCAGCCTAGATGATTATTCTTTCTGTAGAGTATAACAAAAGGAAAAAAATCCTCTTCCTAAGTCACTTCAGAAACAAATAAACTGATTGCTGCTTTTGCACAGAAGAATGACCTTGGCAATATGTAGCAAAAAGGAAAAATTCATCCAGAACTTTTGCCATGTATCATTAGAAATGAACAAATTGATTTATTCAGGTAAAAGTGTGTGACAAATATTGCTATCTTGTAAAATGAGAAATTCCTACATTATCTTTGGGGGATCATTTTACAGCAGAATGCTTATGGTCTTTTTTACATTCTTGCTAGAATTGCCCATCTGTAGGCTCTTTCTTGAGGTTCTTGATGTGAGAATTACAGTGTTAAAATGACATGACCTTGAGTGACCTTACATGTTTCCATAATTTTGTACATTATAAAAAAATGTTTCCCCACATAATTACTTTGTCTAATATAAAAAAATAAGACTCTGTTCTCATTTATGTTAACTATTTTCTCTCAACATTATATTATCATATTGTTCTTTTCTTATTTTTTCAGTATATCAAGTTAATTGGGAAAACAAGTAAAAAACAAACAAACAACAGGACATTTGAAAAAAAAACTAAGGCAGAACAACAAAATCTATTTTAAAATGGTATGCAGAGTTCTCTGACTATTGAAGATTTCAGCAAGGCAAAAGTAGTCTAGTTGCCAAGCCCTTCTCTCCAGGCTGGACAATGTAGGCATTGATGGCAATGTTGTTAATGGGATGTCAATCGTGCCTTGGAAGGCATGGCTGAGGACCCACTGTCTGACTCTTCCTTATATCAACAATCCCCATAAGACTCTGTTAGGTTAACATACTGTACATCATGGCATTTAACTCTTTAGAATGAGGTGTGCTGTGGAAGTATAGAGCTGAACCTATGCCATACACAGCAGAGGCCAGTTACTAACTGCAGCTTATAGTTACCGCGAGTGGCCGGGATCAAACATTACTCAAATGTTAGCTGGTTAACTCCCTAGATGACTGGTCAATAGCAACATTTTTTACGGCATTCACCAAAATGACATGACCATTTCATACTGCCGGTCGTGACAAGTTACAATACCAAAGTTGTATAGATTTTATGTTCTACTACATTTAAGGGGTTAGCCAACGCAATAAAAAAGCATTCGTTTAAAGTTAGTTACCCTTACCCTGTCACCCCTGTGCATATTTTCCATGACGATCTAGCATCAGGGATAGTCTCTATGAGGCCCCCCCTAGCCTGCATCACCAGCCTTCGAAGCCTGACTCCCACTGAAGGGTGAAGAGCATGCCCACATAACATACATATTCACAGGGTGGGACAAGCTGATTCACAACACAGGAGGAGGGCAAAACTCCGGAATTCCCATGACTCTGTGACATATTGACCCCAAAATTGCCACCGTAGCAAGAAGAATGAGGTCAATCATTATCTGCAATGATATGGCCTTCAATAATTCCAGTGGAGCTGCAAAAAGCAGGTATGCATTATGAATATAGATACATGTATTTTACATATTAATTAACTTTACATGATGCAGTTATATTTTCCTTTGTCAGAGTACCCCTATAAAAATGGTAAAAACATATTTATTTGCATTGCCATTTTAGCCTTTATTTTTTATTTTAATGTGTACAGAATTGTATAAGGGTATGTTTTTATTGAGGTTTCTGAAAACAACAATTCTTGCATTGCCCTTTTGTCTTTTGAAGGGGTTTTTACATGAGACAGATCATGTCCCCCATTAAGGACCCTTGCACACAACAGAAATTCAACTTAGAATTTGGAGTGAAATTCTGCTTGCAGCACCCTATGTTGAACTTGGTGCTTAGTGGCCACATTGAAATTAAATGACGCCCCATTTACTGCTATGCAGTTTTGGGTGGATTTCGGCGAAAGAATGAACTAGTTTATTTTTTTAGGCAGAATCCCAATGGGATTCTTCTGCAAGCAGAATTCAGCTTTGAATAGTATAGAGCATACTTTTCGTAGTGGTTCCTAAATGGCTCTTCTCAAGACTATACAAATTAAAGGGGTACTCTGGTGGAAAACTATTTATTTTAAATCAACTGGTGCCAGAAAGTTATACAGATTTGTAAATTACTTGTATTAAAAAATCGTAATCCTTCCAGTACTTATCAGCTGCTGTATACTACAGAGAAAGTTATTTTCTTTTAATTTCTGCCTGACCACAGTGCTCTCTGCTGATACCTCTGTCCATGCCAGGAACTGTCCAGAGCAGGAGCAAATCCCCATAGCAAACATATGCTTCTCTGGACAGTTCCTAAAATGGACAGATGTGTCAGCAGAGAGCACTGTGGTCAGACTGAAAAGAAATTCAAAAAGAAAAGAACTTTCTCTGTAGTAAACAGCAGCTAATAAGTACTGGAAGGATTAAGATTTTTTAATAGAAGTAATTTACGAATCTGTTTAACTTCCTAGCACCAGTTGATTTAAAATGAATTGTTTTCAACCGAAGTACTCCTTTAAGTTATTTTACTCTATCTCCATAACTGAGACCCTTCATGCTCCTAATTAGTTTAGTTGAATGTCTTCCATGTTTCTTTTCAAGCTATAGGATTCCAATTATTGGGAGTAAGGGTCTGCATGAAAAATTGCTAAGTTGTACATGGGATCCTTATTTACATGTGTTGCAGACTATTAATGATTATTAGGGCTGCATGATCCCAATAATTAGCCAATAAGTATGTGTTTGCTCATCTTTTGGCTGATCACTGGATCTGGTACATGAGATAGTTAGTATTTGACCCATTTGGTCAATAATTACCTCATGTATAAGGCCTTAAAATGTTTTTGGATGAAAGGGAGATAAGAGACAGGTTGACTCCTGACAGTTCTCTATGACAGTGGTCTCCAAATTGAGGCCCTCTAAATGTTTAGTGTTGAGCACGAATATTCTTAATGCAAATTTGTTTTTGCAAATATTGGCACTTCACAATTTCCCAAATATTTAGAATATAGTGCTATAAATTTATATTTTCATGCAAATTTTTATGCAAATTTTCCATGCAAATTTTCTCATAGAAAAAAAAGTGAACGAACATAGCGAATATGCGAATTTCACGAACAAAGGACGAATAATCGTCAATATATTTGCAAAATGTCTTGAATTCGAATATGGCCCCTGCCACTCATCCCTACAAATGTTGGCTGCCATTGGCTGTCCGGCATGCTGGAAGTTGAAGTTTTGCAACATTTAGAGGGCCTCAGTTTGGAGACCACTGCTGTATGACATGGTGGGAGTTTCTGAAATGACATTGGAACTACATGGAATATAGGTATGTCACCCTATGTATGTTCCCCTGTATGTGTTTAACAGACCCATAAGATTTATTTAAAAACAAGCTTCAAGCAAAGGCTAAACATATCACAATGAGAATGTGAATAATGAGCTTGCAATTAATCTGTCAAATTTGAAGGATCATGCCATATACCTTTGGAGCCTATTACATCTTTTGGCACTGGTCATTGTCAACTATCATTTACATGTAACTTACAAATAATGGTTAGCCAAAATCAGCTATTTCGGACGGCCGTAATCTCATGTGTATAGCAAGCTTACACCACAACATTTTTTATGGGAATATCCATTTTAATGACTAAAGGAGTTAGGAGGGTTATTTTCCTAACAAAGCTAATTGTGTATTATATAAAAAAAAATAAAACTCTACTTACCTACAACCCTAACACTGGATAACCCTTTAACTGACAAGTAAATAGGACCTGCACCTACACCTAGTTTTATTTATTTATAAAAGCCTCATAGTATTTTCAGGTAAATTAAACTTTATATTATTTGGCACGCACTTTTCCATTTTAAGAAGTGTTAAATTCATGGGATAAAGTTGGTTTCAGAACATGAAATGAAAAAATATAATAATCAAGAAAAACAGGTCTTTTTGTATTTGCTACCCAAACTATTCCATGGTAAATACAGTTTTTGCTTTATTGCCATTAGTGAGTAATAGAAAAAGAATGACTATATTATGGCTTTTATTGTAGGTATATTTTTATGTTTCAAAATGATGCCTTGCTTCTTACAATGATTGACTGTGCCATTTGTTGTTGGCACTGAAGAGTAATAAATCTTTAAAAGAATTTTCACCAGTATTGTATTCAATTAAAAAAGGAAAGCAGTCAGAAAGCATATACTTTTCTCGTACTAATGGCTTTATTACCATGACTCAAGTCAAATGAAAAATGCATAGTGCAGATAAAATAAATCCAACAGTGAAGCATTGCACACACTGTAATTATCACTATACAAGCTCCAAGATAGTTCTGCTTTCTGAGAAATAAAATGGAAAATTAGCCAGATATGCAATGACATTTTTGCATTTCAACTTTTATTATTTCCACACAAACACCATACGAAGTAATGAGATATACAAAATATAGTTATGTGCAGCAGGAAGTGGGAGATTAAAAGGGATCAGTGGACATAAAAATAAGAATATAGGTACAGAGCACAGCATAAAGGGTTAATCCTCCGCAAAATCACTCCAATGATGAAACCCATACATCAGCAATGCTTATTAATGTTACATGCAATTAAAATGGGTCTGCTTTCAGTCTGAGTGCATGTCAGACTCCAAGACAGGTAATATATTTTGTGGTAATCTGAAATGACTCCGAAGACTAAAAATGGAGACTATATTAATACGTACAGAATGATGTAAGGGGAATAGGCTGTGCCGATATCTTGGAGATGATAAGGTTTCTTGTGCAGATGTAACAGAGTGTGGATCGTCATTGACGTTTCAAGTCTTCATCATTGTGAAAATATGCTAGGTTTATTTGCAGTCGTATTGCATTTAGTCGTATGTAGAACTATGAATAACACATGCAATGTTGAGATGGCAGCTATAACATATGATATACATATACAAGTAAATATAAGTAAACTGTTAAAGAAAACTCAATCTGCTAAGATTTTTTTTTATGTTAACACCTTTAAGATATAGTAGCCATCAAACACTATTTCACAGTTAACATGTACTGTAGCTGTGTTCCTAATTCAGCAGGCTGCCCTATCCCAACATTACCACAATATTAAGGGGGTTGTCCTGAGAGCAGAAAATGCACTCCGCTTCCACCCCACTCATGTCTTGGATGTTTACCTTTCGAGATGGAGTGAAGGTCCTTAGCCCGCCCCTGCTATTAGCATATTCATTATCTTCAACCCTCACAGGTCACGTGAGTGCAGCGCTCTGTCTGCACAGTTCATGTGCTGGAAGATTTCAACCAGCTCACATGTCCTGATGACGTGAGAGCTCTGCGTAAGGAGAGCACTCTGATAGGTATAAGCAGACAGAGTGCTGCGCTCACGTGACCTGTGACTCTACGTCACTAGGATGTGGAGTTGAAGATAATGAATATGCTAATAGCGGGGGCGGGTTTAGGACCTTCATTTCGGGAGGCAGAGGCAGACAGCCGGTGGGGGCCCGCCTCAAAGTGCTAGTCATGGACAGAATAACAGAACTTTACCGGGGCATAACCTGGCGGCCAGTGGAGGCAAAAAAGTAAGTGACCTCTGTATGGACTCCTGTTCACCCACACTATAACCCATTGTATTGGGTTTAATGTGGGTAAACTGGCTAACAGTTTTTCTTTAATTGTCCACATTTATCAAACAGTTTATACCAATACATTAAACATATTGCAGGATATTTATCAAAACCTGTGCAGAAGAAAAGTTGACCAGTTGCCCATAGAAACCAGATCGCTTCTTTAATTTTTAAAAAGGCCTCGGAAAATTTAAAGACACAATCGGATTGGTTGCTATGGGCAACTGGTCAACTTTTCCTCTGAACAGCTTTTGATAAATTTCCCCTTTGTTTTTCGGAAAAATCTAAATGCACTAAATTTCTGAAGAGGTATTAAAAATTAATAAATGTGATACAAACCATAGCAACTACTCCCTCCACTTCACTGCTTTACAATACACCCCCCTTAAAAAGACAAATGTGCAGATGAGAGATTATGGAGCTGCATCAGAAATCTGAGCCACAGCCTTGACTGTACCATGGACGTTTACTTGTATGCTGCAGATGTTGATTGTGGTTTTGGAAAAGGTTGCCCTTTTGAATGGGGCCACTAACCTTCCAGGGTAGAAGCTATACTTCCCAGGCAGAATGTGCTTCAAGAAGTGACAGCAAGCCCCTTGTAATTATGTGTCCGATTTTTCACTGAAATCAATGGAACACAGTATTGTTGCAGATTACAACTCAAAATCCAGTTGGACTTGAAACTATTTAAACATGCCCTAAATGATGGCCAAAGTCTGCACAATTACACCAGACTTTCTAACATAAATTTAGACAAAACTAACTGACCTAAAACTGTTAGTGATGCAACTCTGACTTGTAAGGGTAGTTTCACACACAGTGCATCCACAATGTATTTCACGCTGCGGATGTGCTGCCTGCAGTCACATAGCTACTGAAGAGAGAGCTTCCTGCTGCGACCAGATTGCTCTGTGTGTCTGCTCAATGGAAATATGCCATTATGAGCAGACACACAGATCTACAGGGAGCAGGGAGCTCGCCCTGTCATCATTCTGTGACTGCCGGTAGCGCATTTGAAGTGTCACATATGCTCCGGATGTGCTGTGTGTGACCCTACCCTAAATAAGCCCAGTATATTACAAACCAGTATCGTTAGGATGGAAATTATGTCCAATCTATAGAGAAATGCTAATCAGTTGAAAACCTGGCTTCAAAGTGTTTCAAAATTACCAAAAATGAATGTAATGGATTCACTTTTAATTTTAAATAATAGGTTTTTTTTACAATATTTATCTATTAATTGAATTGAACTTGCTGCATTTTTTTCATCAAAAATCTTTGTTCTTTGGCAGCACATCTGTTATTTCTGTCTTATCAGTGTTAAAACGAAAAAGATCACATTCTAATCAGATTAGAGGCTTTAATCGTGATGCTGCCATATGGTTGTAATATCTACTGGAAATGAAGCTTCTGTATTAATGGTTTTCTATCATTCAGAAAATAAGACACTTACAAAACTAAACAAACATCTGTAAAGAATACCTTTAATATTTGGAATGTGTTTTCACCTTTTATTGTCACCAGATGTAATTTACTTTAATTTAGTAGAGATTGTTGGAATTTAGAATTGCACTAGATACATTGAAATATGTTGTTTTTATTTGATTGTTGTGGTCTCTTGTTAGAATATTAACCCTTTGGGGAAAGAGCCCATTATGACCCTAAGGACGGGAGCTTTATTTTCAAATCTATATCACTTTATGTATTAATAACTCTGGGATGCTTTTACTTATAAATTTGATTCCGAGAAAGTTTTTCATGACATATTCTACTTTATGTTTGTGGTAAATTTTCATCGAAACTTCAGGAAAAATGTGAAAATTTAGCATTTTTCTAACTTTGAAGCACTCTGCTTGTAAGGAAAAGGGACATGTCAAATAAATGACATATTGATTCACATATACAATATATTAACTTTATGTTGGCATCATAAAGTTGACATGTTTTTACTTTTTGAAGACATCAGAGGGCTTCAAAGTATCGCAGCAATTTTCCAATTTTTCACAAAAATGTCAAAATCAGAATTTTTCCGGGACCAGTTAAGTTTTGAAGTGAATATGAGGGTCTTTATGTTGGACAACCCTTTAGGTCTTTCACAGGAATAGCAACAATATGGAGGAGAAAAATCAAAAGCTCCATTTTTTACACTAACATGTTATCACAAGGCCCCCCAAAATAATTTTTCTCTTGAGTAAGGAAATACCTCATATGTGGATGTAAAGTGCTCTGTGGGTGCAATAGAGGGCTCAGAAGAGAAGGATTGATTGACAAACTTTCGTTAAAGTGGGACATGAAATTGAAACATTTTATTTTAAGGAGAAAATACCCCCCAAAATTTGTAAACCCATTTCTCTCGAGTAAGGAAATACTTCAAATGTGGATGTAAAGTGCTCTGTGGGTGCACTAGAGGGCTTAGAAGAGAAGGAGCGACATTGAACTTTTGGAGAGCGCATTTTGCTGAAATGGTTTTTGGGGGGCATGTCACATTTAGAAAGCCCCCATGATGCCAGAACAGTAAAAAAATAAACCCATAGCACACTATTTTGGAACCTACACCCCTCAAGGAACGTAACACAGGGGGTAAAGTGAGCCTTAACACTCCACAGGTGATTGACGAACTTTCGTACATGAGGGACATAAAAATTAAAAAAATCATTTTTTTCAATAAAATGCTGGTTTTACCCCAAATTTTTCATTTTCACAAGGGGTAACAGGGGAAAAAAGCCCCCAAAAATTTGTAACACCATTTCTTCTGAGTATATAAGTACCTCATATGTGGATATGAAGTGCTCTGCGGTCGAACTACAATGCTCAGAAGAGAAGGAGCACCATTAGGCTTTTGGAGAGAGAATTTGGTTGGAATGGTGTTTACAAAGCCCCCTGTGGTACCAGAACAGTGGACCCCCCCCCCCCCCCTCCGACACACCCCATTTTGGAAACTACACGTTTCAGGGAATGTAACAAGGGGTGCAGTGAGCATTTACATCCTACTGGCTTTTGACAGATCTTTGAAACAGTGTGCTGTGCAAATGAAAAATTTTATTTTTCATTTTTACAGACAACTGTTCACTTGATTACAGCATGACTAGTACATGGTGTGTGGCTTTGACAATTATGCTACGCTTTATGTTGCCTATATCACATTGTTAAAATACATTATTATTTGGCATATGGATGGCGAGATGTGCATATCTTCCCTATCTTGATAGCTGAGATATCTCTAAATACCAATACGTTGTGGTGTACATGGAGGGTGATACATGCACATTTTCTATAGTCTAAAACTCTATCACTGTCTACACGGTATGCATCAGACCGGTATACACCCTACACTATTATTAGTAGTTTTTATCCCTAATATAGGGAATCAGGATAATTCCTGGCAGTCTGTATTGCCTCAAGTATTACACGTAGCCGTAGGGATTGGCCTGGCTAGTGAGGTAGCATTTATTCTAGCAAGGAAGTTAGTGTATGACATAGGGTAATCATAGTGACAGGGTCAGGGTAATCATAGTGTTTGGCAGTAAGGTTCCAGAGTGAGACTGTCCTTTTTAGGATGACAATTCCCCCTAGGCTTAGGGCCTAGAACAGTATTAGATTTGGGGAGTGACAGGCTCCCGGCCCTGGCCTACCAGTTGTCCCATCCCTCATCTCCTGAACCACTGGGGTTAGTGTATAATAGACACACATCAGTGTACTTTGTACTGTTTAATAATATCAACAAACTTTATATATCTTGTGGTATTATCTATATGTTGATCTATGTGGATGGATATGGACTGTGTTATGTGCTTGATCAGACGTATCAGAGGAGCCACTGAGGGGCTCATCCACATAGTTTTGTGTGTGTTTAATTTTGGTTTATGTACCCCCGTTTTGTTTTATGGGCATGGAATAAAAGTTACATTCTATAATTGAGTCTATGAATCAATGATACTCACTATACCCCTTGTTACGTTCCTTGAGCGGTGTAGCTTCCAAAATGGGGTCACATTTGTTTTTTTAGTTTTTTTTGTGTGCATGTCAGAACCGCTGTAACTATCAGCCACCCTTGTGCAAATCACCAATTTAGGGCTCAAATGTACATAGCGCTCTCCCACTCCTGAGCCCTGTTGTGCGCCCGCAGAGCATTTTACGTCCACATATGGGGTATTTCCGTAATCGGAAGAAATTGCGTTACAAATTTTGGGGGTCTTTTTTTCCTTTTATTTCTTGTGAAAATGGGGTAACACCAGCATGTTAGTGTAAACATTTAATTTCTTTACACTAACATGCTGGTGTAGCCCCTAACTTTTCCTTTTCATAAGGGGTAAAAAGCGAAAAATCCCCCCAAAATTTGTAATGCAATTTCTCCTGAATATGGAAATACCCTATATGTGGCACTAAACTGTGGCCCTGAAATATGACAGGGCTCTGAAGTGAGAGAGTGCCATGCACATTTGAGGCCTAAATTAGGAATTTGCAATGGGGCGGACTCTGATACAAGGATGGGGCTTGTCTCCACCAAAGCAGTGTTTCTCCAACAGGGTGCTTCCAGCTGTTGCAAAACTCCCAGCATGCCTGGACAGTCAATGGCTGTCCGGCAAAACGGGAAGTTGTTGTTTTGCAACAGTTGAAGGCTCCGTTTAGGAAATACTGCAATATGAGACGTTTTTCATTTTTATTGGTGGACGGGTAAGGGTGTGTATGTAGTGTTTTACTTTTTATTTTGTGTTAGTGTAGTGTTTTTAGGGTACATTCACACAGGCGGGGGAGGGGGGTTCACAGTGAGTTTTCCGCAGGGAGTTTGAACTGTGGTGGAAAATTTGCCGCAGCTCAAGCTTGTAGAAGGAAACCAACTGTAAACCCCGACCGTGTGAATGTACCCTTTAGATTCACATGGGTGTGGGGGGGGCACCCCAAACCTTCAGCTGTTGCAAAACTACAACTCCCAGAATGCACTGACAGACCGTACATGCTGGGAGTTGTAGTTTTGCAATAGCTGTGGGCACACTGGTGGGGAATCATTGAGTTAGGAAACAGACTCTAGCTCAGTGTTTCCCAACTAGCGTGCCTACAGCTGTTGCAAAGCTACAACTCCCAGCATGCACTAACAGCCAAAAGGCATGCTAGGAGTTGTAGTTATGCAACAACAGGGGAAGAACAGTTTGGAGACTGCTAAGTAGTGGTTTCAAAATGTAGCCCTCCAGATGTTGCAAAACTACAACTCCAAGCATGCCCAGACTGTCCAGGCATGCTGGGAGTTGTAGTTCTGCAACATCTGAAGGGCCAGGTATTGCAAAACTACACCGCCCAGCATCCCTGACTGTCTGGGCATGCTGTAAATTTTAGTTTTGCAACATCTGGAAGGCTACGGTTGTAGTGGTCTCCAAACTGTGCCACTTCAGATGTTGAAAAACTACATCTCCCAGCATGCCCAGACAGTAAGACAGATCAGGAGGACCACAGTTTGGAGACCAATACACAATTATACATTACATTATCTTTATGGTAGAGATTATACATTATGTTTATTCTGTAGGTGACTGTGATTGAAACAATACCCAATTTATATAGTTTTTCTATTATTGTACTACTTAAAAAAAAAATCAGTTTTTAAGTCCCCATAGGGGACTTTGATATGCAATCATTAGATTGCATTTACTGTATAATGCTATGTATGTGGCCTAAGCCAGGCTATATCAGTGAGTCAGCAATAGGGACCCTCCTTTGCAATTTTAGCTCATGGAACCCCCCGTGATCATATTGTGGGGGTTCTGTGAGTCCCTCTGAGTTAAGTTAAGGACCGTGTGCATGGCGTACAGGTACGCCCTGTGTCCTTAAGAGGTTAAGTACCAGGATGCAAGGGTGTTCCTGTACTCCCTTGGTTCTTTATGCTAGGGTCACACTATGGAATCTCTGTCCAAAAAATTTCCGCCCAGAGATTCGGAGTGCAGCCAGCTCCGACTGAATCAGCAGGCGCCAGGACTGCGTGAACTTTGCAGTCTCCAATAGACTGCAATGTGTTCCGCGAGTATTTCCACCTGAAGTATAAGCAACACTATTCTTCTTGCGGAAATTTTCCAGCGGATTTTCCGTTCACAAATTCCGCTTCACAAATTGCGAAGTGTGAATTAGTGAGTGGAAACCCATTCACTATACTATACATTTTAGTAAGCGGAATTTCTGCCTGCAATTTCAAAGCAGAATTGCAGGCGGAAATTCTGTAGAGTGAACTTAGCCTAACAGGTTAAAACATCCTAAAAATTATGGAGTGTCTGAAAATAATGCCATCATAAAGTTGACACATGTTAAATGTTAACCATATTAACTAATTCATGAGGCATGGCTATATTTCATACAAGCAGATAATTTAAAATTTCTAAACTATATCAACCAAAATGTATCACTAACCTAAAGTACCATGTGTCCCCCAAAAAATCTTGCAATTACTTAGGTAAGTAAAAACATCCGAAAGTTAGTACCACAAACAGTGACACAATGCAGATTTTAAAAATACTGCGTCCTTAATGGGTTAAAGTGAATGCCCACTCATAACAATAATTTTGTTTTTGACCAGAAGCCCAGAATTGTGCGCTGATTAGTTTTTCTGCTACAAAGCTCCAAATCCCTTGCATAGACATAAAGGTAAAAAGATTATCTCACCATTAGATGTGACTTTTATGACCCCTGTTGATCAGTTGTCGCCAGGGCAAAACTCAGAAGCATAAGCACTCTAAACAAGAAGTTTATACCTAAAATACATTTACTTTGACTAAGCAGTTATTTATTTATATATATATATATATATATATATATATATATAT
Organism: Hyla sarda; assembly: GCF_029499605.1. Lineage (NCBI taxonomy): Eukaryota > Metazoa > Chordata > Amphibia > Anura > Hylidae > Hyla > Hyla sarda. Next base: position 88,313,158 of record NC_079189.1, read on the forward strand.
ATATATATATGTATTTCTATGTTTTTTCTATTAAAAAATAAATAAATACTTTCACCTTGTCTTAAATAAGATGTTGATTAAATTCTTGTAAAACATAAAGGCCCAGATTTATCAAACTGTGTGAGAAAAAAATAGAGAGATTTTCCTAAAACAACCAATCACAGCTCAGGTTTCACTTTACCAGAGCTCTTTAGCTGAGCTGTGATTGGTTGTTGGGGGAAAAATCTCTCTTTTTTTTTTCACACAGTTTGATAAATCTGGTCCTATGGCCCAGATTTATCAAACTGTGTGAGAGAAAAAAATAGAGAGATTTTCCTAAAACAACCAATCACAGCTCAGCTAACGAGCTTTGGTAAAGTTAAACCTGAACTGTGATTGGTTGTTTTAGGAAAATCTCTCTATTTTTTTTCTCTCACACAGTTTGATAAATCTGGGCCATAGGCCCAGATTTATCAAACTGTGTGAGAGAAAAAAATTGAGAGATTTTCCCCCAACAAGCAATCACAGCTCAGCTAAAGACCTCTCGTAAAGTGAAACCTGAGCTGTGATTGGTTGTTTTAGGAAAATCTCTCTATTTTTTTTTCTCTCACATAGTTTGGTAAATCTGGGCCTATATAGAGTGCAATATTTTATGGATCCAAAAAATAATAGATATACTATACAGTAACTATAACTATTAGAGATGAGCGAACTTACAGTAAATTTGATTCGTCACAAACTTCTCAGCTCTGCGGTTGCTGATTTTCCTGCATAAATTAGTTCAGCTTTCCGGTGCTCCGGTGGTCTGGAAAAGGTGGATACAGTCCTAGAAAAGAGTCTCCTAGGACTGTATCCACCTTTTACAGCCCACCGGAGCACCGGAAAGCTGAACTAATTTATGCAGGAAAAGTCATCAACTGCCGAGCTGAGAAGTTCGTGACAAATCAAATTTACTGTAAGTTCGCTCATCTCTAATAACTATGTTGCTTAAAAACTTATCTGTCTGATTATGTACACAGTATGGTCCCATTTTTCCATACATGAGACATAAGGGTTATTAAAGTATTATAATGACCCCAGTGTCCTTCTCAATCTTTTATGTTTTTTACCTGTTCTACTTTTCCTATGTTCTACTTTGCTTCGACAGTTAAGTGCTTATATATCCATTCTACTTTGAAACAAAACTTGACACTATTTTAATTTAAAAATAAAAATATAATTTTCTATTTAGGGCACAGACTTTCTTTAGCCTCTGAAATCCTTTTTTCCACCTTCTATGCTTCAGAAAAGCTCATTATTCAACATCTGTGATCCTCCATGCCTATAGAAAACATTTCTGTTGTTTGGTTCTGGTCTTAAACAGATAGGTTACGGACTTTCATCCTGAGGTTGCATTATCATGGTGTCACTTACTTTATCATGCTACTCATATGAGAAATTCATCAGCCTGATCTGAGCTTTGCATCTGCTGGTTGCATAAGTGTTGATAATGTGGCTTACAGTACACTGCAACATAATGTATGCAACAGTAAAGCATTGGATTCTATGGGCAGAAAAAGCTCTTTGACTTCATGGGAACATTAATGGTAGGATCACACATAACGTATACGCAGCATATTTGATGCTGCATATTTGCCGTTGCTATTTAAGGCTGCATATTTTATACTGCATATTTCAGTGATAGCAAAGTCTATGGGTGTTTATAATTACTTCCATAGTCTTTGCTAGTACAGAAATACACAACATAAGGCACAAAGCGTCAAATACGCTGCATATATGTTACGTGTGACCCTACCTTAAATGAATTGATATTAAGTAAGAGTCAATTTTGTGTGCAGTACTCAGCTTTGTATTAGGATATTTTCAGTGTAATGACGGGGACTGGGATGTGAAACCTTAAATGGGCACTGTCAGATATAAAAACATTTTATATGTTGTATATCTTGGCAAAACAATAGTTTTTCCATATACTTCTTTAAAAATGTTTACACATTTTTCACATTTCAAAGGCAAGAAAACTGCCTTTGAAAATCCCACCACTAGGGGTCCCCAAAAAAGAAATGCATTTCCTCTGATGTCATGACCACAGTGCTCTCTGCTGACCTCTGCTGTCCATTTTAGGAAATGTCCAGAGCAGGAGAAAATCACCATAGTAAACATATGCTGCTCTGGACAGTTTCTAAAATGGACAGCAGAGGTCAGCAGAGAGCACTGTGGTCATGACATCAGAGGAAATGTATTTCTTTTTTTGGATTTCTCTTTAGTATACAGCCCCTAAAAAGTACTGGAAGGATTAAGATTTTTTAATAGAAGTGATTTACAAATCTGTTTAACTTTCTGGCACCAGTGGATTAAAAAAAAAAAAAGTTTTCCACAGAAGTACCCCTTTAACTCTGATGTTGGCAATTTAACACCCTACATAGGAGGATCTAGGAGGTAAGACAGCATTCATAGTCATGCCAGAATTTCTATGTTTAGGTCAATTCAGTTCACAAATAAGACATGAAAATTCAACAAATAGTCACAGCTGCCCCCAAATGTTATCAATAAAATCTAGAGTTCATCCCACATAAACCAACCAAAACATGTCTCCATAGATGGGAAAAATAGCAGTTACAAGGCTCAGAACATGGCACTAATCAATTTTGTCCTTTTTTATAATTTTTTTTTCAAAGTAAACCATAATAAAAAAAAAATTTAATCCCTGTACTGACCTACAGAATAAAGATAAATAAAGATAACATGTCATTTTTATCACATTAAATATGATGGTAGAATTTATTCTTTTCCATTATATCCCACAAATACACGTTTTGCTGTGCAATATTTTATATGGTAAAATAAGGTTCCTTTCACACTATGAGCATTCATCCGTTATTAAACATCCGTTTTCTGTGTAAAAACAGATGTATAATAATGGATTAAATAACGGGTGCTAACGGCTGAATAATTATTCATCCGTTAAGACCCGTTATAACATCCCTCATGTATGGCCGTAACACCTCTGCCTACATACTCCCACAGCCAGGACTACTACTACATCAGACTTCTTTCCATGATGGGAGTAGTAATTTCCTGTCTGCGGGAGTCTGGAGACAGCTGGGGAGACTACATTAGTCTTTGCACTACTATCCCCATCATGGAACAGAGTCTGCTCCATGATTGGGGTTGTAGTACAGGGGCTGAGGGATTGATCCCATCGGGTCTCACTTCTGAGACTTGATGCAATCAGAAGCTATTAAGCAGGGGAGCGGGCGGCATGGTCCGCAACCCTGCAATGTATCATGTATCTTTCATTTTTAAATCCCCGCTGGGAGCCCTGAATGGCCGGTACTGAGGAGCCAATCAGGGCTCCTGCCGGGGGATTTAAAAATGAACATTGTGAGTAGCATGGGGGTGCCATATCTATATTAGAAGCGCTGTGGGGGCAATATATATATATAGCGCTGCAGGGGGGAGCAGACATATAGCCTATATATCTAGCCCCCCAGCGCATTTATAATATGCCCCCTGCAGTGCATTAATAAAGATATGACCCCCGCCGGCACATTTATAAATATATACCCCCCACTGACGCATTTATAAAGATTAAAAGGGTTTTACAGGTTAGGAAATGAGAATTGCTTTTTTTGCAGAAACTCCCAAGGGCTATGACTGTTATATTGTATGCCATCCCCATTCATATGAAACCCCTCAAAATGTGCACACATATAGTGATGAGATATTAATACAATACAGTGACAAAGTAATCCTAGCATAAACTGACAAACAATTAGACCAACAGCATTTCCAAATAATACTCCTAGCCATTGCCTCAGAAAAGTGGCAGCAACAATAATTGGGCAATATGATAACAAAATAGTTGTGTAACACGGTGCCCCAATATTACTTACGGTTCATAACATGGCTCGTTTCCCTGACACATCTGTTTTTTCACATCAGTTGTGCCCTAATTTTTTATTTTTTTTATGCTGCATAAGAGTATATCCCTAAACATATTCCATTATTTCTCTTCTAGGCAATTATTCTTACAGAGTATCAATTCTATCCTAATCAACAAAGGCAAAACACAATATTCTGTCATTGTCCAGAATTTGCAGTCAATACTTGTGGTCATGTTGTCTATGCTTCAGCATGGATGCTGACACTCTGTTCCATTGCTAATTATAACTCAAATCAAAAATGTCTCAGATACATTAAAAACAAGCAATAATGTATAAGCAAATATTGAAATAAATCAGATAAATCCCTATAATATGGGCTGATGGATGCTCTTAATAAGAGCCAATCCTGAAGGCCTGTCTATTGTGCTGGGCAGGACACACAAATGATTGCTGGTTCTTTTGTGTGGTGCCTTGTTGACATCATTGATGGGCACACATGGGGAGATGTGTGGCCGACAGGCATTTTTATTTATTCTTTTTTAGTTTAAAACCAAGCGATTAGCTTACAAGCAAACCTTTGCTTCTTCATTTTCTGACCACTGGTAATATTTCACAGGGCAATATTGTCCTGTTTGCATCCTAATCACCCTGTGCTGTAAGGCCCTTAGGGTGAATTCACACCTAATTTTGTTGAAGATGAAAATTTTGTAGAAAATCCTGAGACTGTCCTATCCATGGGAAACTTGAAATCCATATGTCTGGCCTAAAACTGCTTTTCAGATTAATGAAATTATATTTCAGTCAATAAATTTCTGATAACAAAATATGACCAGTGTGAATAGACCCTTATAGTTAGAACCCTTCTCATATTTACTAGCTAGGTGGAAACAAAGTTTTAAGAAAACGTAACTTTTTGCTGCTCCCCGCTGAGGCACCCGACCTCCGGCCCGGATCTTCTTCCACATTCAAGGGCCTGACACATCACACTGTTCTGAGCTTATTGCCAGCCACAGCAATGTTCTGCTTCGGCCTGTGATAAGCTGAGCAGCATTGTGATGTCACAGACTTGGGCCTGGCCTTTTTGTCCCAGAGCTCAGGCCCTTAGCATCACACCACCACTAAATACGATTGTGTAAAAGGAGAGGATGAAAGGAGAAGAAATAGTAAAACAGATTCAATTCTTTAGAAAAAGAAACTGAATTGTAATATCCTACTGTAGACAACAAGGCCACTTTTTAAGAGCTTGGCCATGTGTCTATTGTAAGGAGAAAATACTTCCTGTTTGCAACTTTTGTAAAGTCCCATGGTTGACGGTGATAACAATATTATTTAAATTAGCTCTCATCCAGAATAATAAATAAATATCTCTCTGCCAACTAAATTTCTTTCAAAAGGATGCTGCCACCATTTGTAGTTAATTTAGGGTTATTGTCCCAAACCAGTACAAAGTAGGGTATAGGTTTGGTTGGTTGATTTTCCTTACAAAGGTTTTGTATACTATCGTTTCTTGGATTTTTACCTGTTGCTGACACAGAAAAATGTGTTTTTTGGCTAGAGAGATGCTTTTGGATGCAGTTCAAGGGTGAAAGTTTTTCATTAACCCCTTAAGGACCGGGGTTTTTTCCGTTTTTGCATTTTCGTTTTTTGCTCCTTGCCTTTAAAAAATCATAACTCTTTCAATTTTGCACCTAAAAATCCATATGATGGCTTATTTTTTGCGCCACCAATTCTACTTTGTAATGACGTCAGTCATTTTGCCCAAAAATCTACGGTGAAACGGAAAAAATAATCATTGTGCGACAAAATTTAAAAAAAAAACGCTGTTTTGTAACTTTTGGGGGCTTCCGTTTCTACGTAGTACATTTTTCGGTAAAAATGACACCTTATCTTTATTCTGTAGGTCCATACGATTAAAATTATGCCCTACTTATATAGGTTTGATTTTGTCGGATTTCTGGAAAAAATCATAACTACATGCAGGAAAATTAATACGTTTAAAATTGTCATGTTCTGACCCCTATAACTTTTTTATTGTTCCGTGTATGGGGCGGTATGAGGGCTCATTTTTTGCGCCGTGATCTGAAGTTTTTAACGGTACCATTTTTGCATTGATAGAACTTATTGATCACTTTTTATTCATTTTTAAATTATATAAGAAGTGACCAAAAATGCACTATTTTGGACTTTGGAATTTTTTTGCGCGCACGCCATTTACCGAGCGGTTTAATTAATGATATATTTTTATAATTCGGACATTTCCGCACGCGGTGATACCATATATGTTTATTTTAATTTTGATTTACACTGTGTTTTTTTTTTTTTTTTGGAAAAGGGGGGTGATTCAAACTTTTAATAGGGGAGGAGTTAAATGATCTTTATTCACTTTTTTTTCACTTTTTTTTGCAGTGTTATAGGTCCTATAGGGACCTATAACACTGCACACACTGATCTTCATCATTGATCACTGGTTTCTCATAGGAAACCAGTGATCGACGATTCTGCCGCATGACTGCTCATGCCTGGATCTCAGGCACTGAGCAGTCATTCGGCGATTGGACAGCGAGGAGGCAGGTAGGGGCCCTCCCGCTGTCCTGTCAGCTGTTCGGGATGCCGCGATTAGCCGCGGCTATCCCGAACAGCCCGACTGAGCTAGCCGGCAACTTTCACTTTTAGCCGCACGGCTCAGCTCTGAGCGCCCGGCTAAAGGGTTAATAGCGCGCGGCGCCACGATCGGTGATGCGCGCTATTAGAGGCGGGTCCCGGCTTCACTATGACGCCGGGCCCGCCGTGATATGATGCGGGGTTACTGTGTAACCCCGCGTTATATCCGGAGAGCAGGACCAAGGACGTACCGGTACGTCCTTGGTCCTTAAGGGGTTAAAAAGACCTAGTTGGTATATGGAGAATTATTTTCAGACAATGTTTCATGGGAAAAAATGTGTCTCTTTAGGGTATGTTCACACGTGCGCATATTTGATGCACAGGATTGTCTGCTGCAGATTTCATTGTAAACTAAATGACTGAGCACAGCTTCTAGTCTGCAGTTACAAATCCTGCGCATCAAATCTGCGCGGGATCCTGTATGTGTGAACGTACCCTTAAGGAGAAACAGCATTGCTCCAGAGCTTCATCAAAGGCATCTCTCTACCCAACCAGTGACCAGTTCTGTTCAGCTAGGAACCAATATTTTCAAAAGAGATGGGTGTCTCTCCCTTTAGGGGGTAGCTTTGTTTTGAGTACTGCAAAATAGTTCAGAAGTAAAAACAAAAAATAGTGATACTTACCCACCCCAGTCCCCCATTTCTCCTGTTGCTGCTTCTTCCAGTCCCCCATTGCTAATCTCGTCCCTCACAGCCAATTACTGGTAACAGTAGTGTCCCAGCTCTCCTAGAGATTGGCTGAATAGACTGAATGGTCCTGCTCATAATAACACGTGCCTCACAATAGGTCATTTTGAAAATTTATACATTTTTTTTTCTCTTCTTTTCCATTATTGTGAATACCATCCACATTTATTGTTCTACCATTTGCTTTTTGGAGAAATCGATAAATAGAATACCCATATATATTGAGGTTGCAATAGTATTAAACAATTCTAATAATGAGGTTTCAATTCCAAATTATTCACACATTGAAAGAATGAAATTATAGTTAGTAGTCAAAAGGTGCAAAATAACAGCCAAGATTTATGGGCTCTGATATACATGGCTGCAGGTAGTCATGCATTGAGCTTGAATACATGAAATCCTAAGTTCTATAGTCATCATTTCTATTGACCTTATAGGCAAATGGAATATGAAGTCCTGCCTAACATTATAGATTAAAAAGAGGTAAGATAAATCGAAGTGGTTTAAATGCTAAGGGGTGGTATGCAAGTTTTGCTCATACTGCAATTTTAACCTCTTTTACACATAAAGCAGAGCTAAGTTTGCCACTTTTTTGACATTAGACAAGGTGATGTTAGATGTTACAGTATGTAGGTATTACAAAAAAAGTAAAGCAAACCTACTATCTTAATGTACAAAAATGAAAACTGTCTGATGAAAACCTCACTAAAACAATCTGATCTCTTACTTGCCACAGGTTGTTACCATCACCTTTATTTGTTAGAATCGTAGAGTTAAGTGCTTCTTCTGGAACAAGCTAGTTACATGTTAGTTTATAGCATCAGCTCCAGTAAGTATAATCCTTGCAGCTGTTAAGTAGTGAATTCGGTAGCTATGTACAGGATATTACATATTAATATTTATTTTCTACTAGGTGTGTACCAGTTTTTCCTTCCTAATTCTTGGTGGGGAGGAAAATCAACAAAGGAGGAAGCTTTTGACTTCATATCCCATCCTCATATATTGTTGTCATATCCTATCCCCATATCCCGTCCTCATATCTCAAGCTCATATCCCATCCTCATATCCCGTCATCATACCTCGACCTCATATCCCGACCTCCTATCTCAACCTCATATCCTGCCCTCATATCCTGACCTTCTATCCCATCCTCCTATCCCGACCTCATATCCTGTCCTCATATCCCGACCTCATATCCCATCCTCATATCTCAACCTCCTATCTTGACCTCATATCCTGTCCTCATATCCCATCCTCATGTCCCATCCTCATATCCCGTCCTCATATCTCGACCTCCTATCCCGACCTCCTTTCCCGACCTCCTTTCCTGTCCTCCTATCTCGACCTCATATGCCATCCTCATATCCTGTCCTCCTATCTCGATCTCATACCCCATCCTCATAGCCCAACCCCATATCCCGTCTCCATATCCCGACCCCATATCCCATCCTGTCTTTGTGAGATGGGGTGTGGCTTGCAAGCTGGACTGACACATTCACCAGGAGATGCAGAGCGAACCTTGTGGAGTAAGGTACTGGAAGTCCCATATACTTGCATGGGGCTTGAAACAAAAACCCATATTTTATATAAGGGTGTAGGTAAGAGATAATTTAACTATCATACATTTTTATTTGAAATATAAGTAATATGTGTACCAGGTATTATTGAAATATCTCCAGCCGTACGGAAGTTATGTGGGAACATACATTTCCCATTGGTTTGCATGGAACTTTAAGCAAGAACCCTGACTCTCACAAATGGGGGTAGTTAAGGGTTAAATTAACTATCCTATATTTTAAGTGGACATATAAGTAACATGGGACCAAGTATTATCGAAATATCTCCAGCCGTTTGGAAGTTATGCAGAAACATATATTTCCCATAGACTTGTATGGGACTTTAAACATAAAACCCGACCCTGGCAAATGGGGGTGAGTAAGGGTTAAATTACCTATCCTATGTTTGTTGTTGACATATAAGTTACATGTGTGCCAAGTTTCATGTTAATATCTTTAGCCGTTTGGACTTGATGCTGGAACATATACACACATACATACACACGTTGAGTTTTATATATATAGATTTTCTTATCAGTTACTGCTCTATATTTATAATGCACTAGCTGAATACCCGGCATTGCCCGGTTTTTCCTTTCTAATCCTTGTTGGGGAGGAAAATAAACAAAGGAGGAAGCTTTTGACTTCATATCCCGTCCTGATATATTGTTGTCATATCCCAACCCCACATCCCTTCCTCCTATCCCGACCTCCTATCCTGATCTCCAATCCCGGCATCATATCTTGACCTCCTATCCCGACCTCCTATCCCATCCTTCTATCCCGTCCTCCTATCCCGACCTCCTATCCCGACCTCCTATCCCATCTTCCTATGCCGTCCTCCTATCCCGTCCTCCTATCCCATCTACCTATCCCGACATCTTATCCCGTCCTCCTATCCAGTCCATCTATCCTGACCTCCTAACTCGACCTCCTATCCCGACCTCCTATCCCATCCTCCTATCCCCTCCTCCTATCTCGACCTCCTATCTCGACCTCCTATCCTGACCTCCTATCCCGTCCTCCTATTTTGACCTTCTATCTCGACCTCCTATCCCGACCTCCTATCACGACCTCTTATCCCATCCTCCTGTCCCGGTCCGCCTATCCCATCCTCCTATCCCGTCCTCCTATCTTGACTTCCTATCCCGACCTCCTATCCCGACCTGTAATATGTGTATCAGGTATTGAAATATCTCCAGCCGTACGGAAGTTATGGGGGAAAATACATTTCCCATTGATTTGCATGGGACTTTAAACCAAAACCCCGACCTCACAAATGGGGGTAGTTAAGGGTTAAATTAACTATTCTATATTTTAAGTGGACATATAAGTAACATGTGACCAAGTATTATCGAAATATCTCCAGCAGTTTGGAAGTTATGCAGTAGGATATATTTCCCATAGACTTGTATGGGACTTTAACCCCTTAAGGACATAGGCGTATCCATACTCCCCCGTTTCCAAGTCCTTAAGGACCGAGGGCTTATGGATACGCCCTGAGCATTTCCGGCCCCCACCGCTAGCCGGAGGGGAGCCGGAGCCGGATGCCTGCTGAAATCGTTCAGCAGGCATCCCGGCATATAGCCCAGGGGGGTCATTATGTCCCCCCATGTCGGCGATTGCCGCAGATCGCTGGACAATTCAGTCCAGCGATCTGCGGCGGATTCCGGGTCAATCGGGTCTCCAGTGACCCGATGACCCGGAATTACTGGCTGATCGGGGCCGTCAGAGACGGCCCCGAACAGCCAGAGCCTGCAGGAGTGAGGTGGCACTGGTGCCACCTCACGATCGCCCTGATTCGTCGGCCGGATTACCGGCCGACCAATCAGGGCGCCTGCTGCGGGTGTCACTCCCGCAACCCGCTCCGCCCCTCTTCCGGAGGACGTGAGCGGGTGCGGGAAGACGACCCCGGGTGCTGGGGACCCCGATCCCCGGCACCCCTGTTGGGATCGGGGCCCCAGGAGCGACGGCAGCGGCGGCGAGGGACAGTCCTGTGTGGATCATTGGAGGTGAGTGACAGCCTCCTACTGTTGCTTAGCAACAGCTCCCAGCATGCAACAAGGGCATGCTGGGAGCTGTAGTTATGCAACAGCAGGAGGCAGACCACCACAACTCCCAGCATGCCCTTATGGGCATGCTGGGACTTGTAGTTTTGCAACAGCTGGAGGCACATTCTTTCTATGGAAAAGTGTACCTTCAGCTGTTGTGTAACTACAACTCCCAGCTTGCACAAACAGCTCAAGTGCATGCTGGGAGTTGTAGTGGTGCATCTGGTGGTTGCATAATTACAACTACCAGCATGCCCGTTGGCTGTCGGTGACTGCTGAGAGTTGTAGTTTTGCAACAGCTGAAGGCACACTGAGTAAAGTAGTAAACCAGTGTGTCTCCAGCTGTTGCATAACTACAATCCCCAGCATCTCCAGCCAATGTAGTATGCCTCCGGCTGTTGCATAACTACAAGACCCAGCATGCCCTTCCGCTGTCCTTACATGCTGGGGGTTGTAGCTTTTGCAACAGCTGAAGGCACACTGGTTGCAAAACACTGAGTTTGTTACCAAACTCAGTGTTTCACAACCTGTGTGTCTCCAGCTGTTGCAAAACTACAACTCCCAGCATGCACTGATAGACCGTCCATGCTGGGAGTTGTAGTTTTGCAACAGCTGGATGTTCCCCCCCCCCCCAATGTGAATGTACAGGGTACACTCACATGGGCGGAGGATTACAGTAAGTATCGGGCTGCAAGTTTGAGCTGCAGCAAATTTTCTGCCGCTGCTCAAACTGCCAGCGAGAAACTACTGTGAACCCCCGCCCGTGTGACTGTACCCTAAAAACACTACACTACACTAACACAAAATAAAATAAAAAGTAAAAAACACTACATATACACATACCCCTACACAGCCCCCCTCCCCTCCCCAATAAAAAAGAAAAATGTCTGGTACGCCACTGTTTCCAGAACGGAGCCTCCAGCTGTTGCAAAACAACTACTCCCAGTATTGACAGATATCCACTGACTGTCCAGGCATGCTGGGAGTTTTACAACAGCTGGAGGCACCCTGTTTGGGAATCACTGGCGTAGAATACCCCTATGTCCACCACTATGCAAGTCCCTAATTTAGGCCTCAAATGCGCATGGCGCTCTCACTTTGGAGCCCTGTCGTATTTCAAGGCAACAGTTTAGGGACACATATGGGGTATCGCCGTACTCGGGAGAAATTGGGCTTCAAATTTTGGCGGATTTTTTCTGCTTTTACCCTTTTTAAAAATGTAAAATTTGGGGGAAAACAGGCATTTTAGGTAAAAAATAATTTTTTTTTTTTACATATACAAAAGTCATGAAACACCTGTGGGGTATAAAGGTTCACTTAACCCCTTGTTACGTTCCCCGAGGGGTCTAGTTTCCAAAATGGTATGCCATGTGTTTTTTTTTTTTTGCTGTCCTGGCACCATAGGGGCTTCCTAAATGCGGCATGCCCCCATAGCAAAATTTGCTTTCAAAAAGCCAAATGTGACTCCTTCTCTTCTGAGACCTGTAGTGCGCCAGCAGAGCACTTTTCACCCCCATATGGGGTGTTTTCTGAATCGGGAGAAATTGGGCTTCAAATTTTGGGGGGTATTTTCTGCTATTGCCCTTTTTAAAAATGTAAAATTTTTGAGAAACCAAGCATTTTAGGTAAAAAAAATTTTTTTTTTTTTACATATGCAAAAGTCGTGAAACACCTGTGGGGTATTAAGGTTCACTTTACCCCTTGTTACGGTCCCTGAGGGGTCTAGTTTCCAAAATGGTATGCCATGTGTGTATTTTTGCTGTCCTGGCACCATAGGGGCTTCCTAAATGCGGCATGCCCCCAGAGCAAAATTTGCTTTCAAAAAGCCAAATGTGACTCCTTCTCTTCTGAGACCTGTAGTGCGCCAGCAGAGCAATTTTCACCCCCATATGGGGTGTTTTCTGAATCGGGAGAAATTGGGCTTCAAATTTTGGGGGGTATTTTTTGCTATTACACTTATTAAAAATGTAAAATTTTTGGGAAATCAAGCATTTTAGGTAAAAAAAAAATATTTTTTTTACATATGCAAAAGTCGTGAAACACCTGTGGGGTATTAAGGTTCACTTTACCCCTTGTTACGTTCCCTGAGGGGTCTAGTTTCCAAAATGGTATGCCATGTGTGTTTTTTTGCTGTCCTGGCACCATAGGGGCTTCCTAAAGGTGACATGCCCCCCAAAAACCATTTGTCGCTCCTTCCCTTCTGAGCCCTCTACTGCGCCCGCCGAACAATTAACATAGACATATGAGGTATGTCCTTACTCGAGAGAAATTGGGTTTCAAATACAAGTAAAAATTTTCTCCTTTTTACCCCTTGCAAAAATTCAAAAATTGGGTCTACAAGAACATGCGAGTGTAAAAAATGAAGATTTTGAATTTTCTCCTTCACTTTGCTGCTATTCCTGTGAAACACCTAAAGGGTTAATACACTTACTGAATGTCATTTTGAATACTTTGGGGGGTGCAGTTTTTATAATGGGGTCTTTTATGGGGTATTTCTAATATGAAGACCCTTCAAATCCACTTCAAACCTGAACTGGTCCATGAAAAATAGCGAGTTTGAAAATTTTGTGAAAAATTTCTAAATTGCTGCTGAACTTTGAAGCCCTCTGGTGTCTTCCAAAAGTAAAAACTCATAAATTTTATGATGCAAACATAAAGTAGACATATTGTATATGTGAACCCAAAAAAAAATTATTTTGAATATCCATTTTCCTTACAAGCAGAGAGCTTCAAAGTTAGAAAAATGCTAAATTTTCATTTTTTTCATCAAATTTTGGGATTTTTCACCAAGAAAGGATGCAAGTTACCATAAAATTTTACCACTAAGTTAAAGTAGAATATGTCACGAAAAAACAATCTCGGAATCAGAATGATAACTAAAAGCATTCTAGAGTTATTAATGTTTAAAGTGACAGTGGTCAGAATTGCAAAAAACGCTCCGGTCCTTAAGGTGAAAAAGGGCTCGGTCCTTAAGGGGTTAAACATAAACCCTGCCCCTGGCAAATAAGGGTGAGTAAGGGTTATATCACCTATCCTATGTTTGTTGTTGACATATAAGTAACATGTGTGCCAAGTTTCATGGTAATATCTTTAGCCATTTGGACTTGATGCTGGAACATACACACATACACACATTGGCGCTCATTTACTAAGACTGGAGTGTCGGTTAGGTTTTTTTTTCTGTGTACTCCTCTTTTTTTTCTGTCATATTTACTATTCTGTCGCAGTTGTCGTTTTTTTTTTCTGTCGCACAGGATTTTTGTGTTGCATGCGGAAATTGTGTAAAAAGCCGACACAATTCCAGCAACAGGACACTTGTTACGCCGAGCGCTCCGGGTCCCCGCTCCTCCCCGGAGCGCTCGCTACACTCTCGCTACTGCAGCGCCCCGGTCAGATCCACTGACCCGGTGCGCTGCGATACCGCCTCCAGCCGGGATGCGATTCGCGATGCGGGTGGCGCCCGCTCGCGATGCGCACCCTGGCTCCCGTACCTGACTCGCTCTCCGTCGGTCCTGTCCCGGCGCGCGCGGCCCCGCTCCCTAGGGCGCGCGCGCGCCGGGTCTCTGCGATTTAAAGGGCCACTGCGCCGCTGATTGGCGCAGTGGTTCTAATCAGTGTGTTCACCTGTGCACTCCCTATGTATACCTCACTTCCCCTGCACTCCCTCGCCGGATCTTGTTGCCATTGTGCCAGTGAAAGCGTTTCCTTGTGTGTTCCTAGCCTGTGTTCCAGACCTCCTGCCGTTGCCCCTGACTACGATCCTTGCTGCCTGCCCCGACCTTCTGCTACGTCCGACCTTGCTTCTGTCTACTCCCTTGTACCGCGCCTATCTTCAGCAGTCAGAGAGGTTGAGCCGTTGCTAGTGGATACGACCTGGTCACTACCGCCGCAGCAAGACCATCCCGCTTTGCGGCGGGCTCTGGTGAACACCAGTAGTGACTTAGAACCGGTCCACTAGCACGGTCCACGCCAATCCCTCTCTGGCACAGAGGATCCACCTCCTGCCAGCCGGCATCGTGACAGTAGATCCGGCCATGGATCCCGCTGAAGTTCCTCTGCCAGTTGTCGCCGACCTCACCACGGTGGTCGCCCAGCAGTCACAACAGATAGCGCAACAAGGCCACCAGCTGTCTCAACTGACCGTGATGCTACAGCAGCTACTTCCACAGCTTCAGCAATCATCTCCTCCGCCAGCTCCTGCACCTCCTCCGCAGCGAGTGGCCGCTTCAGGCCTACGACTATCCTTGCCGGATAAATTTGATGGGGACTCTAAATTTTGCCGTGGCTTTCTTTCACAATGTTCCCTGCACTTGGAGATGATGTCGGACCAGTTTCCTACTGAAAGGTCTAAGGTGGCTTTCGTAGTCAGCCTTCTGTCTGGAAAAGCTCTGTCATGGGCCACACCGCTCTGGGACCGCAATGACCCCGTCACTGCCTCTGTACACTCCTTCTTCTCGGAAATTCGAAGTGTCTTTGAGGAACCTGCCCGAGCCTCTTCTGCTGAGACTGCCCTGCTGAACCTGGTCCAGGGTAATTCTTCCGTTGGCGAGTACGCCGTACAATTCCGTACTCTTGCTTCAGAACTATCCTGGAATAATGAGGCCCTCTGCGCGACCTTTAAAAAAGGCCTATCCAGCAACATTAAAGATGTTCTGGCCGCACGAGAAATCCCTGCTAACCTACATGAACTCATTCATCTAGCCACTCGCATTGACATGCGTTTTTCCGAAAGGCGTCAGGAGCTCCGCCAGGATATGGACTTTGTTCGCACGAGGCGTTTTTTCTCCCCGGCTCCTCTCTCCTCTGGTCCCCTGCAATCCGTTCCTGTGCCTCCCGCCGTGGAGGCTATGCAAGTTGACCGGTCTCGCCTGACACCTCAAGAGAGGACACGACGCCGCATGGAGAATCTCTGCCTGTACTGTGCCGGTACCGAACACTTCCTGAAGGATTGTCCTATCCGTCCTCCCCGCCTGGAAAGACGTACGCTGACTCCGCACAAAAGTGAGACAGTCCTTGATGTCAACTCTGCTTCTCCACGTCTTACTGTGCCTGTGCGGATATCTGCCTCTACCTTCTCCTTCTCTACTATGGCCTTCTTGGATTCCGGATCTGCAGGAAATTTTATTTTGGCCTCTCTCATCAACAGGTTCAACATCCCGGTGACCAGTCTCGCCAGACCCCTCTACATCAATTGTGTTAACAATGAAAGATTGGACTGTACCATACGTTTCCGCACGGAGCCCCTCCTAATGTGCATCGGACCTCATCACGAAAAAATTGAGTTTTTGGTCCTCCCCAATTGCACTTCCGAAATTCTCCTTGGACTACCCTGGCTTCAACACCATTCCCCAACCCTGGATTGGTCCACAGGGGAGATCAAGAGCTGGGGTACCTCTTGTTTCAAGGACTGCCTTAAACCGGTTCCCAGTACTCCCTGCCGTGACCCTGTGGTTCCCCCTGTAACCGGTCTCCCTAAGGCCTATATGGACTTTGCTGATGTGTTTTGCAAAAAACAAGCTGAGACTCTACCTCCTCACAGGCCTTATGACTGTCCTATTGACCTCCTCCCGGGCACTACTCCACCCCGGGGCAGAATTTATCCTCTGTCCGCCCCAGAGACTCTTGCTATGTCTGAGTACATCCAGGAAAATTTAAAAAAGGGCTTTATCTCCTCTCCTGCCGGAGCTGGATTTTCCTTTGTGTCCAAAAAAGATGGCTCCCTACGTCCTTGCATTGACTAACGCGGTCTTAATAAAATCACGGTAAAGAACCGCTACCCTCTACCTCTTATCTCTGAACTCTTTGATCGCCTCCAAGGTGCCCACATCTTTACCAAACTGGACTTAAGAGGTGCTTATAATCTCATCCGCATCAGGGAGGGGGATGAATGGAAAACGGCATTTAACACTAGAGACGGACACTTTGAGTATCTGGTCATGCCCTTTGGCCTGTGCAACGCCCCTGCCGTCTTCCAAGACTTTGTTAATGAAATTTTTCGTGATCTCTTATATTCCTGTGTTGTTGTGTATCTGGACGATATTCTGATTTTTTCTGCCAACCTAGAAGAACACCGCCAGCATGTCCGCATGGTTCTTCAGAGACTTCGTGACAATCAACTATATGCCAAAATGGAGAAATGTCTGTTTGAATGTCAATCTCTTCCTTTCCTAGGATACTTGGTCTCTGGCCAGGGACTACAAATGGATCCAGACAAACTCTCTGCCGTCTTAGATTGGCCACGCCCCTCCGGACTCCGTGCTATCCAACGTTTTTTGGGGTTCGCCAATTATTACAGACAATTTATTCCACATTTTTCCACCATTGTGGCTCCTATCGTGGCTTTAACCAAAAAGAATGCCAATCCTAAGTCATGGCCTCCTCAAGCGGAAGACGCCTTTAAACGGCTCAAGTCTGCCTTTTCTTCTGCTCCCGTGCTCTCCAGACCTGACCCATCTAAACCCTTCCTATTGGAGGTTGATGCCTCCTCAGTAGGAGCTGGAGCGGTTCTTCTACAAAAAAATTCTTCCGGGCATGCTGTTACCTGTGGTTTTTTTTCTAGGACCTTCTCTCCGGCGGAGAGGAACTACTCCATCGGGGATCGAGAGCTACTGGCCATTAAATTAGCACTTGAGGAATGGAGGCATCTGCTGGAGGGATCAAAATTTCCAGTTATCATTTACACCGATCACAAGAATCTCTCCTATCTCCAGTCTGCCCAACGGCTGAATCCTCGCCAGGCCAGGTGGTCTCTGTTCTTTGCCCGGTTTAATTTTGAAATTCACTTTCGCCCTGCCGATAAGAACATTAGGGCCGATGCTCTCTCTCGTTCCTCGGATGCCTCGGAAGTAGAGCTCTCTCCGCAACACATCATTCCTCCTGACTGCCTGATCTCCACTTCTCCAGCCTCCATCAGGCAAACTCCTCCAGGGAAGACCTTCGTCTCTCCACACCAACGCCTCGGAATCCTCAAATGGGGTCACTCCTCCCATCTCGCAGGCCATGCGGGCATCAAGAAATCCGTGCAACTCATCTCTCGTTTCTATTGGTGGCCGACTCTGGAGACGGATGTTGTTGATTTCGTGCGGGCCTGCACTGTCTGTGCCCGGGATAAGACTCCTCGCCAGAAGCCCGCTGGTCTTCTTCATCCTCTGCCTGTCCCCGAACAGCCTTGGTCTCTGATCGGTATGGACTTTATTACAGACTTACCCCCATCCCGTGGCAACACTGTTGTTTGGGTGGTCGTTGATCGATTTTCCAAGATGGCACATTTTATTCCTCTTCCGGGTCTTCCTTCAGCGCCTCAGTTGGCAAAAAATTTTTTGTACACATTTTTCGTCTTCACGGGTTGCCCACGCAGATCGTCTCGGATAGAGGCGTCCAATTCGTGTCAAAATTCTGGAGGGCTCTCTGTAAACAACTCAAGATTAAATTAAACTTTTCTTCTGCTTATCATCCTCAATCCAATGGGCAAGTAGAAAGAATTAACCAGGTCCTCCCGCCAGGATGACTGGGCAGATCTTCTACCATGGGCCGAATTCTCGTATAACTTCAGAGTCTCTGAATCTTCTTCCAAATCCCCATTTTTCGTGGTGTACGGCCGTCACCCTCTTCCCCCCCTCCCTACTCCCTTGCCCTCTGGTTTGCCCGCTGTGGATGAAATAACTCGTGATCTTTCCACCATATGGAAAGAGACCCAAAATTCTCTCTTACAGGCTTCATCACGCATGAAGAAGTTTGCTGATAAGAAAAGAAGAGCTCCCCCCATTTTTTCTCCCGGAGACAAGGTATGGCTCTCCGCTAAATATGTCCGCTTCCGTGTTCCCAGCTACAAATTGGGACCACGCTATCTTGGTCCTTTCAAAATTTTGTGCCAGATTAATCCTGTCTCTTACAAACTTCTTCTTCCTCCTTCTCTTCGTATTCATAATGCCTTTCACGTTTCTCTTCTTAAACCACTCATCATCAACCGTTTCTCTCCCAAACTTGTTTCTCCCACTCCTGTTTCCGGCCCTTCGGACATCTTCTCCGTAAAGGAGATACTGGCCTCCAAGAAGGTCAGAGGGAAAACCTTTTTTTTGGTCGATTGGGAGGGCTGTGGTCCTGAAGAGAGATCCTGGGAACCTGAGGACAATATCCTAGACAAAAGTCTGGTCCTCAGGTTCTCAGGCTCCAAGAAGAGGTGGAGACCCAAGGGGGGGGGTACTGTTACGCCGAGCGCTCCGGGTCCCCGCTACTCCCCGGAGCGCTCGCTACACTCTCGCTACTGCAGCGCCCCGGTCAGATCCACTGACCCGGTGCGCTGCGATACCGCCTCCAGCCGGGATGCGATTCGCGATGCGGGTGGCGCCCGCTCGCGATGCGCACCCCGGCTCCCGTACCTGACTCGCTCTCCGTCGGTCCTGTCCCGGCGCGCGCGGCCCCGCTCCCTAGGGCGCGCGCGCGCCGGGTCTCTGCGATTTAAAGGGCCACTGCGCCGCTGATTGGCGCAGTGGTTCTAATTAGTGTGTTCACCTGTGCACTCCCTATGTATACCTCACTTCCCCTGCACTCCCTCGCCGGATCTTGTTGCCATTGTGCCAGTGAAAGCGTTTCCTTGTGTGTTCCTAGCCTGTGTTCCAGACCTCCTGCCGTTGCCCCTGACTACGATCCTTGCTGCCTGCCCCGACCTTCTGCTACGTCCGACCTTGCTTCTGTCTACTCCCTTGTACCGCGCCTATCTTCAGCAGTCAGAGAGGTTGAGCCGTTGCTAGTGGATATGACCTGGTCACTACCGCCGCAGCAAGACCATCCCGCTTTGCGGCGGGCTCTGGTGAACACCAGTAGTGACTTAGAACCGGTCCACTAGCACGGTCCACGCCAATCCCTCTCTGGCACAGAGGATCCACCTCCTGCCAGCCGGCATCGTGACAACACTGCTCATTACCTAAGCAGAGTACACACCTTGCTGCCCTCATGTAGCCAGCTTTATTGCCTCTACTAATGGATAAAGAAGCCCTTTCTCAAGTATTTGCTGATTTCTTAAAGCAGCAGTTCCCTCATGAAGATGGCTTAAAATCTCAAGTTCCAAACACTTTGCAGACCCCTTCATGTGCTCCATCTGAACAGGTGATTCAACAACAGTGCACTGGCCCTGCACTGTTTCCTACTGTTGAAGCTTACAATGAGGATGAAAATTTTGAGGAGGAGGACGACGAATTTTCTGCTGGTGATTCCGGTAGAAAGCAGCGTTTTAGCCCCCAGGAGAAGAGAATCTTAGTTGAGGAGGTATTTTGTTTTTATCCTTTTTTTGTGGGGGGGGGTTAACTTACTTATCCTTTTTTGGGTGATAAATAATCTACTTTAGGTTTCAAGCCACTATGAAGACCTTTTTGGCAGAAAGTCAGATCGTGTCCCTCTATCAAACCGGAAAAAAATATGGCGCAACATTTGCCACAAAATTAATGCATTAGGAGTTGAGAAACGCAGTCCAAGTGATCTCCAACGCAAATGGTATGACTGCAGGAGACTTGTTAAAGCCAAACTTTCCAAAATACACAAACATTCTAAACAGACTGGAGGAGGACCAGCCACAAGCAAAAAACTAACTGCTTTAGAGGAGATGGTGGCTGACACCCTCCATCGTGAGCAAATCGAAGGAATTGGCAATTATGACTTGATGGCTGGACTTCAAGGTATGTTTTGCATATTTATGCCTTTGTTTTTCCTGGTTCATAAATGGGGGGCACTGTGGGGTACAGGACTGTGCATGGTTGCAAGAGTGTTTCACAGGTGTTACCTTTCGCTAAATAGTGTTGTATATGAGTGTAGATGGGTGAAAGTGGGTCCAAGGTGGTGTTCAACCTTAAAAAAGATTTTTCAATTTGTTAATAGAGAATTTAACAATATTTTGCACAAGTTTGTCAGGCTAAGTTTACACTTTCACATTTTTTATGGTTTTTTGTTTTTGGTGAAAAAGCATGAGTACAAGCCCGAAAAAACTGCTCGTCACTGTTGTGTGTCCTTTTTTTTTTTTTAGGTAGTACTACTACTCCCATCATGGAACACACTGTTACATGATGTGAGTAGTAGCTTTTGTACTAAATGTCAGATCGACCTGGCTGGCACATTTGCCAGCTGCTGCTATTCTCCTGTATACTGTCTAGGCTGGCCGCTCTTCTCTGGTCCCCTGTACTTCCGTCAAGTTACTAATGTTTATATTTCCCGCTGAGATGTGATTGGCCAGAGGGTTCTAGGCAATCCCAACTGTCTGGGAAATCTTAATTAGTTTTTTTTTTTTTCATTTCCTTAGGTTGATTTTGGCGCTTGGAATTTTTATTTGAATATTTGGGAAGATTTTCTGTTGTTCTCTTTTTTTTTTTTTGGGATGCATTCGTGCCAAAACCATCAAATGCATTCGTTAGTCGTTAACATGCCTTCGTTATTTTACGCCTTGGTTTGTTGATTTTTGGCTAACTTTCCACTAGAATTTTTTGCATTCATTTTTTGGATTTCGGCCACTGCAGGTTTGGAGCCAAAGCCAAAAGTGGATTAAGAATGAAGGGGAACTATAAGTCCTTCCTTTAGATTTCCCATTCCTTCTGAATACACTTCTGGCTTTGGCTCCCAACCTGCATTGGCAGATCTAAAAAAAACTGGACCAAAAAAAGACAACTGGAAATGTAGCCTTATATTGTTATTTTTTTCTTTTTCTGATTTATTCAATATTTTGATTTGGGCATTCGGATGGTAACGAACCCACAAAATCAGGAAAAGACTCTTTTGGATTGTGTTTTTATGTGTGACAGCCATTACGCCCCCTTCCCATAGACTTTCATTGAGAGGGCCGGCTGCAACATCACAGGGGTGGGCATGATGACACACGGGGGCGGGACGGACCACGGAAGCCCGATCCCAGCATTCCGATCCCAGCGTTCGGAAGTTTAGCTTCCGGGCGCTGGGACCGGACAACCCCTTTAATTATATTTTGGAGCACTATTGTTTTGTTAAGAATGCATTAACATTTTGGGTGTGTGTTAATGCTAATTGTAACATTAATTGTTGCCATAATACTTTCTTTTCCAGTCAATTTGCATGGGAGTAAAGAGGATGAGGAGTCACCGCTTCAACTTACCCAAGAACAGCATGAAGAAAGCCCTGTAAACTCGGGACCAGATGAACCACCAGAAACACAAAACGAAACAGCAAACTCCACACTGCCAGACATAGACTTTGAAAGATTACCTAACTTGGTGCAAAGTTATATGGCTAAAAATGAGATAAATAGTTCAAAATATCTTTCCGCAATCGAAAATCGAACTGCTGTTGTCCAGCAGTCTAGTGTTAAAGTCTGTGAGGAGGTATCTGGTGTCAGCAAAGCCATTTTGATGCTTAATGCTAACATGTGTCAGATAGCTGATCACATGGATTCTTGGGGTACACATCTGAGTTCAAACATTGTAGAGGGCAACCAAAAAGGTAGTCCAATTGGTTCCAACAAAGAAAGAAATACTTCTGTGAAAATCCCAAATGAAGCATGCTCTTCCAGTAACCCAAATTGTCTAAATACTGGAAATGCAAAGCAAAGTCCCACAGTTTGGATATTAATAGCAGTGACAGTGATGCTGGCCATTTTGTAGGCCAAGTAAAATCTTGTACTGTTGCTAACCTGGATCTTGCTTGTCAAGATGCGGCCATGTGCCAGCCACAAAATAAAACTAGCCCTTCCAAACAGCAACAATTCCTATTAAATATTAAGAAAGAAATGATGTCTACACCCCCAAACAAAAAAAATATCTCAGAGCCAATCAAAAATGGGTTCAGTTACACCACGAATTTGGGGATACTGGACCGGGGGGGGGGGCTGAAGAACTTCCTATTGCCATATGCGGTCCTGTATGTAATGTATTTCAAGGAGCCAACCCGGACTGAAAGCCTGACTCCGGTAGGCTCAGTTTGGCAATGTATGCGTTTTCCCTACCGGACATAAAACCATAGTCCACTACGGTTTTAGGTCCGGTTGCTAAACTGCATACAATGCCAAAAAGAGTCAAACGGAGGAAGCGTTTCAATCCGGAGTAAACATTTAAATGCATTACTTACAGGACCGCATACAGCAGTGTGCGTTTGTACCGCAACCCTCCTCTCCTCTGCTGTATCCATTCCTGTCTCGTCAGAATCGTGGTGTCAATGCAGCCTTAAAGACTAATGTCTAATTCGAATTTTTCACATGTATATAATGTTTAGCAATTTGTAACATTCAAAATAACGTCTACTGTAAGGGCCATGGATGTTAGGGATGAACATATGTTAAATAAAATCTTTCCTCAAGGTCACCTGCACTACCTAACAGTACTGACAGGTTAGAACAGGTGACACTGAGGATTTGTTATTTTGTTTGTGTGTTTTTGTGATTGGCAAAAATGTCAAAATTTATGCTTCAATTTTATCTTGCAATTAAAAGAGTCTAAATGCAAAACCATGTATTTTTCGAGTTTAGATTAAGCTGGAAAGAAAAGCAGCCAACAAAGAATCCACAGACTTTAACTTTTATTTTTTGAAACTTCAACTTTGTTTCTGTGTATTTTTTAACTTAAAATTTTTGTCATAAAATAAGGGCAAATATTAACATAAATAACATGGCAGAAACCCTGAGAATATGCAATCATGTCACCCTGATTACACATTTTTGTAAACCAAACAAACATTTTACACAGACAGCCTTTGGATTAGACAATTAAGCCTCGAAAGCTGTTCTTCGAAAGCTTCCTTTATGTTGGCTAGCTCCACCAGCACTTCAGAAGCCACATTTTTGGGAACACAAACATCACCATCCAGTGGTTGATTTGGGATCCTTATTTCTGAAGTCGTGTCAGGGCTTGGAATCTCAACTAGAGTCAAAGTTATCATTTGCTCCTCACATTGTTGAATCTGAAAAAAGTTTAAGAGGAAGAGTAAATAAGTAAATTAAATGAATGTACAAATCTTTGAAGTTGTAAATGCCATAAATGGAATGATTTAGTAACCAAAAACTTGGCCAACAAACTTCAAAATATTACTTACTTACTTTGAGATGTTAATTCCAAATTGAAACACTCGAGCTAATTTCCCTAAATATGGTTTATCTTTTCTGTCTCGGCTAGGTTCACACTGCGGTTTATCTTTACCATTCATGCATACGGCTGGGGGGAGGGGGTGGCAGGGGGAGGAGCGGCAAACGCACACAGCCGTATGCGGGAACCAAAGAGCAAAATCGCAGTGTCAACCTAGCCTTCAGAAAATAACCAATCAACTTATGCAGCTAATAAAGATTTGAAGGATTCAGAATTTGAGAATATAGTTAAAGGAATAGCTTCGTGTAGACTTTTCGTATTCCTTCCTGCCCGGGCTGCTAAATGTCTTCCAAAAAATGGTCACTTACCTTCCTGCGTTACCCCGGTGCTCCTCTACAGCGGATCGTCCGTCTGGCCTGTATGTTTCCTATTTCTGTGTGCACAGATCGTCACACGGCACTTCATCCAATCACCGGACGAGGCATGTCCCTTGATTGGCAGAAGTGCCGTGTGATGTCCGTGCACACCGAAATAGGAAACATACAGGCCGGACAGATGATCCGCTGTAGCAGAGCGCCGGGGTAATGCAGGAAGGTAATTGATCAATGTTTAAAATGTATTTTGCAGCACGGCCAGGATCAAATCTGAATAGTCCGCACGTGAATCTTCCTTTATTTTCAATTTTTTTTCCCTTTTTACCCCATTTTTAGTTACAAGCCACTACTCCAAATTCTAGCCACCGGAGTCACCCTTCCCCCCCCCCCCCCCCCCCAAAAAAAAAAAGGATTCCAAGTTCTTAGTGTACCCAAGTGTCATGGTACCATAAAATGTACAAACCTCAGCCTCTCTGTGTAATACAGTGAACCTGATCTCAAGATGTCTGTAAAAATTTGAAATGTTTTTCTCCTTCCAAAAAAAGCTGATTTTCCATAAGTCTTTAATATTCTAAATTAGAATACTTGCCACGCTGTCTGCTGAATCCAGAATGGCTCTAATTTCCTCTGGATTGCTAAAATGAGTCAGATCTTAAATCTAAGGATTAGATTTTTTATTATTTAAAAAATTTCAAAGTTAACTTTTTGAGTAATTTAGCTAGGTAACATTAACTCATTTTGGACCCAGGACAGTTTGGTGGAGAAAGAAATAAATAAGAGCTTGTTCACATATGTGCTGCGTCAGGCACAGTTTCCTGCCATCGTGCACCGGCTGGAAACTGATGCTAGAACTGAATTTTGACGCTGAATGGTTGGACCTGCCAGAGGGCAACGGACAGGGGAACGCAGCTTGCTGCGTTCCCCTGTCTATTGGCCAGAAACAATGGACGCCGCATGCCATCCAACTGATGCCAATTTTTCATCATTTGTGACATCAGTTTTGTAGAGATTTTGGCTGAATTCACCTATACCGGATTCCAGACATAGGTGAAACCAGCCTCAATGGTCAAATAATGCGTACCTTCTTCCTGAACAGATCAAGCACCCAGTACAGGCATTAACTTCTTGGGTTGCACACCAAGTTTTTGCAGATCCGGGACCGCATACGGCAGGGAGAGGGGCAACCGCACACTGCCGCATGTGGTCCCGTATCTCATATAGGTCTCTGAGCGACCGGAGTCAAACGCTGCCTCCGGTCGGCTCCAAATTGCAAACGTATATGGTTTTTAACCAAACCTAAAACCGCAGTAGACTACGGTTTTAGGTCCGGTTAGAAATCGCATACGTTTGCAAATCGGAGCTGACCGGAGGCAGCGTTTGACTCCGTTCGCTCATAGAACTATAAGAGATACGGGACCGCATGCAGCAGTGTGCAGTTGCCCCTCTCCCTGCCGTATGCGGTCCCGGATCTGCAAAAACTTGGTGTGAGCCCAACATGGCTAGGAGCAGGGCCCCATTCCCTTGTCCAACGTGAAGATTCTTTTAATCGGACTCTTGTGACTCCTTTAAGGTTTATGTCCAACTACTGCTAGTAGTGGAGGCAAGATCAATCACTGTTCTTTTTTTGGGGGGAAGCATGCAAATGTACATTGAGAACATTAAGTATTTCGGATGGTGTTGAATTCTATGCTGAATATATTTGCATTCCAAATTTTATGTTTAATTTAGTAGGGTGTTCCTTGCTGATTCAAGACATTTGGAGGAAAGATAAAAAAAATAAAAAAAATAAAAATTACCTGGCTTGCAACATCTTCGGAATTCCCTTCCTGATCTTGATTTTCTTCATCATCGTAAATAACAATTTCCCCTGTGATGAAAAATTGGGGGATACAAAATGTAAACTATGGACTACCATAGTAAAGTTAAATCCTTGGCAGGTTTTTTTCCCTTACCTTGTTGTCTGGCAAAATTCTCTCTTATATTTTGTAGAAGCTTCTTCTGCCTAACTTTCAAATCGGAATATCTTTTTTGGATTCTCCGACAGTCATGGTTTGTTCCAAACTTGATTCTGAATCTTTCCGACAACTTGTGCATAATCTTTGTTTTTCGTTTGTATGATTTTCCCATGGACTCCAAATCATACTTTTTGGCATCAAGATATCAAACCATGTACTCTAGTTCTGCTTGAGTAAAGGGAAAGGCACGTAGTGCTTTATTTTGTCCATCTGCAAAACGCAAATTTAGGATTTATTAATATAAAATAAAGGCACAAAAATGTATGCTGGTTTGTAAATGTCACGAACATAACATTCGCATGAAGACATAAATATTGTTAGCCTAATTTCTTAGACAAAGTAAACAAAATGGTAATTCCATGCGTTATTTGGCCACAGAGCGGGATGAGACCTCTGTCTATATGTGTAAGGCTGGCTTCACATATGTCCGGAATCCGGCATAGGTGATTTCAGCATAAATCTCTACGCAACTGAGGGCACAACTGATGAAAACTAGGCATCACTTGTATGGTATGCGGCGTCCATTGTTTCTGGGCAACGGACAGGGGAACGCACTAATCTGTTTCCATCCGTTTCCATCCAATTCAGTTTCCATCCGGTGCATGACGGAAGTAAACTGTGCAGGACACTGCACATATGTGAACGAGCCCTTATTTCTTATTTTGCAGAAACATATGTACGGGGTACTA
Organism: Hyla sarda; assembly: GCF_029499605.1. Lineage (NCBI taxonomy): Eukaryota > Metazoa > Chordata > Amphibia > Anura > Hylidae > Hyla > Hyla sarda. The sequence goes on from NC_079189.1 coordinate 88,340,081, forward strand.
AAGGAGTTAATGTTACCTAGAAAAATAAATGGAAAAGTTAAAGAAGAGAAAAAAAAAGGACGTGGAATAATCTACATTTTAAAGGGGTACTCCACTGCCCCAGTGTTCACAACATTTCTTTCAAAAAGCCAATGTAGTTCCGTCACGCCTCCTCAATGCAACTCTAGGGGAGGGGGCGTACTCTACCTCCCATAGACTTGTATTGATGTGGCGTGGTTGTGACATCACGACCACGCACTGAGCTTTTGGAACTAAATGTTCTGAGAGGTAGGGCAGCGGAGTACCTATTTAACATGTCCACAACCTTACACACAGCTAATCTCCACACAAGGCTCCTGTTTTTTAAATTAGAATTGGGGAAAAGTGACTTACCAGCCTGAGATGTGCTTGGCTCCTCCTGTGCAGCCTCAGCCATCTTTTTTTAAAGATCAGATGCTAGTTTTTAAGGTAGAAAATTCTAAATCACTTTTGTACAAAATGTAATAAACTTTCACTCTTTTTTGTGTTTAGTAATGAATGAATTAGGTGGTTCAAATCTTACTTAAAGTACATGTGTCATGAAACTCATCCACTATCAGCAGGATAGGGGTTAAGTTGGAGATCGCAGGGGGGGACACAGCGCTCGGGCACCCTGCGATCTACTACTTAGCCCCTATCCTACTGATGTCCTTTAACCTCCCTGGCGGTATGATTCTGTCTGGAAATTTGTACCAAAAGCGGTACAATTTTTTGCATTGCAATTTCACATCTCCCCCCGTCACATTCCCCCTCCCTTGTCACATCCCCCCCCCTTATCACATTCTCCTCCCCCTTGTCACATCCCCCCCTTATCTCATTCTTCCCCCCTTGTCACATCCCCCCCTCCATGTCACATTCCCCTCCCCTCCTGTCACATCCCCCCTTGTCACATTCCCCCCTCTGTCACATTCCCCCCTCTGTCACATTCTTGCTCCCTCCATGTCACATTCCCCCCCCCCCTTATCACATTCCCCTCCCCCCCTTTGTCACATTATAATCCCCCCCTCTTTGTCACATTCTTCCTCCCCCCCGTCACATTCATCTCCCCCTTCTCACCTTGTCACCTTGTCTTGTCCTGCAGCAGCATACACTAGGTTTGCCGGGCAGATTTCAAACCTAGTGTATTTGCTGCAGAACAAGTCCTTTCCCCTTCAGCCAATCACTGGCTTGAAACCACCGAGGCCTGTGATTGGCTGAAAAGGGAAAGGTCCTGCAAGATGAATAGTGAAGAGAGCAGGGACCAGAGCGCACGGAGGGGAACGGTATATGCAGGGACCGGGATTAGGTAAGCAAAATGTTTTTTTCATTTTCCTCCTTTTTACTTTTACACTTAGCTCAGTGTTTTTCTACCAGGGTGCCTCCAGCTGTTGTGAAACTACTACTCCCAGCATGCCCAGACAGCCTTTGTCTGTTCGGGCATGCTGAGAGTTGTAGTTTTGCAACATCAGGAGGCCCCCTGGTTGAGAAACACTGACTTTTAGTATTTGTCATTACCTGCTCTGGCCGGCCCCCGCCACGGGAGTCGACCAGAGCAGATAATAGCATGTTTTCCCGGGGGCTGCCTCGCTATATCGCAAAAAGCGCGATTTGATTGTTTTTGCGATATATCGTGCAGCCCGGCCAGCAACTCTGCAATTCTACCCCGAGCATGACTGGCAGGGAAAATGAACCACGAGTCACGCTCGGGAGGTTAAACAGGTAAACTGTGTGCTAGGTTAAATCTCTCAGTTACGTACCTAACATGTAACAAGTTTCACATGCTGAGGGCCTTTTTTCTGTAATGGAGTCTGGTTCTGGGAGTGAGGTGGGTTATTTGATGTTTGCTAGGCTGAAATGCTTTTTGGGCTGCACAAGGTATATTCCTAATGTAAGTTTTTTTTTTATCTAATGGACATTTCCTGGCTATAGTTTATGATTAAAGAGATTTTCTTACCAATCTGTGCTCCGTATGGGGTGTCTTCCTGTCTTCTCTGCTGACTCCTCACGTGTATCTTGTTTTGACATGGCTGCGACAGTTTTTTATTATGCAACATAAAATCATGACGTAGCTGCGTCTGTTGCACGTCTGTGATGCAATAAAAACAAACAAAAATGGAAAAAAAAAGCCGAGGAGCAAGGAAAGTTGGAAGATCAACCAATTAGAGTAAGATTTTACAGGACAACATAAGACAAGACAATACATTACATCACCAAACTGAAAAGCAAACTAAAAAAGGTAGGGGCTGAAGAAATTTAAAGAATATCTTGTACAAAAAAAATAAATAAAATAGAGATATGAGAGAGAAATAAGCCAAAAAAATAGAGGGGCTTGACCAAAAAAAAAAAAAAAAAAAAATATATATATATATATATATATATATATATATATATATATATATATATATATAAAGGTATGAGAGATAGACACAGGAAAGGAAATAAAAAGAGGGGCTTGGCAAAAAAAAATGAATAAATAAAAAGAATTAGATATATCTATATATACAGAATGAGAGACACAGAATGGCCACCAAACCAAAAAAAAGGGACATTAAGAAATCTGAAAAGCGTAGATGTGGAAAAGATAATTTTAAAGGAGAAAAAAATGAATTTCACAAAAATACACTATAGTAAGCTGTCCTTTCCTCAAAAACACTCCGTTTTGTCTTTTTTACTCGACCCTTGACCTGTCGGTTTTTCGGAGTTGGGAATTCACACTTTTTCACGAGTGATTTTCACATTATTCCGAGTGTTTTAGACATTTTGTCAGGTTCTCGCCCCTTTTCAAGTAAAACACGCCCATTTTGTAGGTTAAAAAAAAATCTCGGAGTGTTTAAGAAAATGTAGGTTGTGCGCCTAAATTTAAGTCGCAGATTTGGTCACAAGCGGGATGAAACCAAATTTTAGGTGCAATAACCGAGAAAAAGCTTCGATTATCCTTTAGTAAATGAGAGCCATTGAGTTTTATATATATAGATTTAACTTAAGCTTCATATTCTCCAACATACATTTTTTTTTTACTTTATATGTAGCGTAATGTAATGGGCATGTGATATGATGATGAGAATTTCAACCAAGACAATTTGTTTTACATGGACCTTTCATCTGTAGCCAAGACATTGGAAAGTTGTAAGGCTTGGAAGAGACATGTCTCCAAAGAGTTTAAAGGGGTACTCCAGCCCTAATACATCTTATTCCCTATCCTTTGGATAGGGAATAGGATGTATGATTGCGGGGGAGTCCACCCAATCTGTCATTCCGCACCCACCTTTGTGAGCTCTACCCAGCGCAGGAAGCTCTGAGTGTGAAGCGTGACGACTACGGGGCCGGAGTATCTCAACGTCGCGCCCCCTCCCATAGACTTGCATTGAGGGGCAGGACTTGATGCTAGGTTTGATGTACCCTTTAACATAAAGTGAGCATAAGCTATATGCACTTATTTGGTTGTCAAGTAGAGATATCAGAGAGGTGAATATTTTTACATGTACGCACACATATTCTATATGAAAAAAATTTGTACTACAGAGGAAATAATTTTATTTTTTAAACACAGTGCTCTCTGCTGACATCTCTGTCCATTTTAGGAACTGTCCAGAGCAGCATATGTTTTCTATGGGGATTTTCTCCTACTCTGGATAGTTCTTAAAATGGACAGAGATGTCAGCAGAAAGCACTGTGGTCATGATGTCAGCAGAGAGCACTGTTTTCCAAAAAGAAAATAATTTCCTCTGTAGTATTTAGCAGCTAATAGGCACTGGAAGGATTAAGATTTTTTAATGGAAGTAATTTACAAATCTGATTAACTTTCTGGCACCAGTTGATTAAAAAAAAAAGTTGCTCTCCTCCTTTACCGTGTTGATTCCCTTTGTGTATTTAAATGTCTCTATCATATCCCCTCTGTCTCTTCTTTCTTCTATACATGTTAAGGTCCTTTAACCTTTCCTGGTAAGTTTTATCCTGCCATCCATGTACTAGTTTAGTAGCTCTTCTCTGAACTCTCTCTAGAGTATCTATATCCTTTTGGAGATACGGCCTCCAGTACTGTGAACAATATTCCAAGTGAGGTCTCACCAGTGTTCTGTACAGCGGCATGAACACTTCTCTCTTTCTACTGCTCATACCTCTCCCTATTCATCCAAGCATTCTGCTAGTGTTTCCTGCTGCTCTATTACATTGTCTTCCTACCTTTAAGTCTTTTGAAATAATTACTCCTAAATCCCTCTCCTCAGATACTGAGGTCAGGACTGTGTCAAATATTCTATATTCTGCCTGAGGGTTTTTACGCCCCAGGTACATTATCTTGCACTTGTCCACATTAAATTTCAGTTGCCAGAGTTCTGACCATTCTTCTAGTCTGACCATTCTTCCCAAATCCTTTTCCATTGGGCGTATTCCTCCAGGAACATTAACCCTGTTACATCACCCCCCTCTCCCCCTCAATGCAATTCTATGGGAGGGGGTGTGGGAGCCATCACGCCCCCTCCTATAGACTTGCAATAAAAGGACAGGGCGTTACATCACGAAGGGGTGGGGCAGTGATGTCATGATCCTCCAACCCTGTATCGCCCGTCATCCGGCATGGAGCAAAGTTCACTCCATGCACAAGATGACAGGGGGTGCTGCAGAAGAGATTGCAAGGGTTCCCAGTGGTGGGACCCCCGCAATCAGACATTTTATAAGATGTCTAGGGGCGGAGTACCCCTTTAAGCACTCTATTTGTATATTAGGATTTTCAGGCATAACTCTGTAACAGCTCCATGGAACAGAAAAAGGTAAAAAGCTTTGGAATCAGCATGAACCCTTTAGACGCCACAATCAATTTAACCATATGTGGTATCGCCGGTGTCTTTACAAACTACAATTGGTGGCACAAGCCCTCACATGGGTCTGTAAGTGGAAAACTGAAGGCATTGCGACCATAAGAAGGAGACGAGTAAAAAATCAAGGTACGAAAATGAAAAAAACTGATGTCCTTAATCGCCTAAGGACGCAGGGCATACCTGTACGCCCTGCGCCCGGTCCCGGTATATAACACGGGGTCACACCGTCGTACCAGGTCAACCCTCGTCCAATAGCGTGCGGCACCGATCGTTGTGCCGCGCACTATTAGCCATTTAGAAACGGCATTTAAAGTCACGATCAGCTAGAACACGAGCGGAGGTCCCCTGACCTGCCTCCGTTGCGTCTGATCAGCGATTGATTGCTCCAAGCTTGAAATGCAGGCTTGAGCAATCGACCACCAATCGAACACTGATCTTTGCCGTGTCAATGCCCAGCAATGATCTGTGTATGAGATCGTTATGTGCAGTGTAATAGCCACTAAGGGGGGGCTATAACACTGCAAAAAAAGTCTAATAAAGATCATTTAACCCCTTCCCTAATAAAAGTAAGAATCTTCCCCCTTTTCCCATAAAAAAAAAAAAAGTTTAAATAAAAATAAACATGTGGTATCGGGAGGGCGTGACCTGCCATGCCGCTGTGAGAACGCTTCTCCTCAAAGCTCCGTCCCTGACCGCCACTTGCAAGGGAACAGCACCTCCAAAATGAGGAATAAGGGTAACAGGAAACCCTCAAAGGCTAAGGGAACCCCTGCTGCATCGGGGGTTCCCATTTCAAACTTCTTCACTGCGCTCCAGACGGAGCCATCCAGCCCTCCACGCTGCAGCCCTGCCCGGGATCCCTGCTCTCATACCCTGCCTGCACAGCCACCAACGAGCGCAACGCTTGCTGTGCGCAGTGACTCACCTGTTGTCTTCCGGAGGAGTCCTTCACTGGGTGAGTCGGCGCTCACCCCCGGACATGCCCTTGCTGGACATTGCATCCCCTGAATGCCTGGTCCCGGTCCTTCCTTGTCTCCCAGCGCCATCTTGCTCCCCACGAGATCTGGCATTGTTGGCCACACCCCCTCAGCCGCGGGCTTTCCAGGCGCCATCTTCAGTGCCGGCTGCTTCGCCCTGGGACCTGCTGGTGCACCGAGTGAACTCCCCTGAGCCTGGAGTCCCAACTTTAGGTGCTCAGCTGCAACCTGCACCTCCCTCTCCCTCGCTGCTGGAGTGAGAGGATCAAGCTGAACTGGCCGCTGTGGCCCCTGACTCCCCGGCAGCACAGCCTCCAGCTAGTCCCCAGGCCTCCTCACAGGGGTCCCTGATCCTGTTCCCCACCATGGATCCACCGGGCCCCCAGCATGTGCCCCTAACTGGCCCAGGAACTCTCCCCCTGACTGCTCCACTCCAGCTGCCTGAGGTAGTGCCCCCTCCTCCCATGGACCCCTTTGCTCCCCCGCAGTCTCCACATGTGGGCCCTGCGGCCTCTCCAGCCCACTCATGGGGGTCCTCCAGCCTCTCCTCCTGACCCCTAACTGAGGGTAGAGATAATCGGGCTCCGCCACCCCCTGCACCTGCTACTGTTTCCTCATGTGCAGGTGCCCGGCTGACGCATATGGGGGAGACCCCTCTGACGCCTGCCCAGGAATCTGCACAACCGGTCCTGCCGCCCGCAGCCCCACATTACATCCTGAGAGATCATCCAGAGCTCCTAGCACTGCTGCCTTCTAAGCAGGACCTCTCCTCTCTAGCAGCGAATTTGCGCACAGCCTGGTGTCAGGACCTCCAGGTGGTCCAGACTGAAGTGAACTCTCTCCGCTCCTCGGTTGCGGAACTCTAAGCCTTCAAATCTTCAGTACTGGGGACCGTGGACTCTCTACGCTCAGACCTGGACACTCACATTCAGCACCAGCAATTGCTTCACTCCCAATTTGATGACTTGGAGAACCGTAATAGGCGGAATAATATCCGCATGCGGGGCCTTCCTGAATCAGTCCGACCCCAAGACCTCTTGCAGGTCCTAACCGAACTTTTCAACTCCATCCTGAACCATCCGCCTTGTACCCCTATTGTAATGGACAGAGCACATCGGGCGCTGCGCCCGCAGAGCAATGACCCGCTGAAACCGCGCAATGTGATATGTCGTCTGCACTATTACACGGTCAAAGAGGATATTCTGCGGAAAGCCAGGCAAATGAGAGACTTGGTCTTTGATGGAGTGCGTCTCCAACTATTCCCGGATCTTTCCCGCTTCACGCTCAGACAACGTGCCTCCCTGAAACCCCTGCTATCGGTCCTGAAGGACCGCAACATACCATACCGCTGGGGCTTTCCATTCACCCTCTTGGTACGTTTGGACGACAAGCTGGTGACCCTACGCCACTCTTCGGATTTACCACTATTCTTGCAGACTCTGGGACTGCCCCCTATGGACTTGCCCCAATGGGCTGACCTCCTGAGGAACCCGTACCTGCTGCTCTCCTCTGATGGACCCCTGACCCTCGTCTCTTCCCTAAAGCCTGCTACCCCTCGCCCACAGAGATCCCGCCGGAGACCTCGTAGCTCGTCCCGCTCCAGGAGAGGCTCCCAACGCTCCTCATAATTTGCTGGACTTTGGTTCTACTTATCTACTCTGTTAGGACTTGGACATCCTGTGAACCTGCATCTTGACTTGTGACCCGTGGAAGCAGTCTTTCATTGCGGAATTTGACAGTGCCTTACCGAACTCTGATGGACTGTTCCTGCCTCCTGACTTCTAGACCGATGAGTATAACTGTGCCTTTTTGACCCTCTATGATTGTATATTCACGTGTTGCCACTTTTCCCATGTGTTTCTCCCTGCTTTTTTTTTTATTGATTTTGTAGCTTATTAGCGGTCCTATGGATTCTCTAAGCCTGTCTTGTCTTCCATAGCCCTCCGCTGCTCGTGGCTTACAGTTTTCGTATGACCTAGTCTAACTCCTACGCCCCACGTAGGTTTTAGGTAGATTTGTATTCTACCTTGTCCTATACTTTGACTTGTTATTTAGTTGTTGCGCATTTATTTGTTTTGTTTTTTGCGCTACTGTTTCTCCTCTTTCCCTGCTCACCCTCCCTCCCCTTCCTTCCCTGCTCACTTTCCTAGCTCCCATCCCTCTTGTCCCCCTCCTCTCCCCGCTGTCTAGTCTACCCTCTCTCCCTGTAGTGATTTGACCCTATTTTGCGGCCCTTTCTCTTTGATGGCCTCCTTAAAAGTCACCTCCCTAAATGTTCAAGGCTTTAATGTCCCCAGTAAGCGTGCCAAAATTCTATATATTTTTCATAAGTTGAGATCCCATATAGTGTGTCTCCAGGAGACGCATCTCAGTCAGGATTAGCTGGGTGGTTTTCGTAACCGATACTACCCGACCTGGTATCACAGTAGCTCCCCCTCCCAGAAGGTTAAAGGTGTAGCTATTTTTTTCATCAAATCCCAAGCAGTTCGGGTACTGGATTCCCGGGTCGACCAGGACGCCCGCTATGTGTTTGTGAAATGTACTATCCAAAGCCGAGAATACACTGTGGCCTTGATTTATGCCCTGAATCATGGTCAGAGGTCGTTCTTGGAGAGGACGCTGGAGGACTTAGCTACATTTTCGCAGGGTGAACTTATTGTCTGTGGTGATTTGAACGTGGCCCTCAACCCCCTCCTGGATACTTCCGTTTGCCGCATTGAAGGGGATCAAACGATCTTTGCACTTGCATCAGTTATGCGATGCTTGGCGTCTCCTACATCCCACTGATCGTGATTACTCCTTATATTCACATGCAAGGGGAGTGTACTCCAGACTCAACTATGTACTAGTCTCCCATCACCTGCTCCCTACCCTCACCTCTGGATTGATTGAGCCTATTGTTCATTCGGACCATTCCCCAGTCTCTTGTACCTTTCAACTACCCGCTCCTTCCCAGAGGGAATTCACCTGGCACCTGAATGAGACGCTCCTTGTGGAACCCCTCTGTCTTGCTGACCTCAAGTCAGCAATTAGCTCCTTTGCGCTCTCACACGCCTCTGACACCATGGGGCCGCAGGTTCAATGGGAGGCACTGAAATGTGTCTTACGGGGAACCTTGATCCAGCATGGTGCCAGATGCCAACGTGAGGCTTCCTCCAAGCTCTGCTCCCTGATGTCCCAGCTACACACTCTTGAGGTCCGTCATAAACGGACGTTGACGGAGGAAGATCTTCGGGAACTGCTTAGGGTGCGGAGAGAGGTCCAGGTCCTCATTGATAAAAAGCACAATAAATATCGCCAGATATGCTCAGCTACACATTATGAATGGGGTAATAAGGTCGGGAGGTTGCTTGCAGGGCTTTGAGGGACAGGAGGGCTACACTTTTTATTTCCTCAATCAAGGGTCCCCAGGGTCGTCTTGTACACCTCACATCCCAGATACTCTCCTGTTTTCATTCCTACTACTCGGAACTTTATGATCTCTCTGGTTCAGGTGCCATTCCCCCTCCCCCCGCTGAAGCCATCTCTTCTTATTTAAAGTGCACAGCCCTCCCCCCCTGTCTGCCGATGTCCTTGTGGGCCTCGAGTCCCCTTCTCATCGGAAGAATTGGAGTTGGCCATTTTCTCCTCTCCTGCCGGTAAGGCGCCGGGACCTGATGGGTACACGGCAAAATTTTATTAAGTCCTGCAGTCTGACCTCTCGCCTTTTCTTCTCTCGGCCTTCATCTCTATCTCCCCTATCACAGGTTTCCCGGGTTCTTTTCTGGCTGCATATATTACTGTTATCCCCAAAGAGGGCAAGGACCCTAATCTTTGCCAAAGCTATTGGCCAATCTCGTTGCTTGACGTGGATGGCAAACTCTACGCCAAGCTGATAGCCTTGCGTCTCACCCCTCTCCTGGAGTCCCTGGTCCACCTAGATCAAGTGGGTTTTGTCCCCTCGCGGTAGGCCCGTGATAACACCCTTAAGACTTTCTCGCTCCTTCACTACGCTCAAATGACTAAATTTCTGTGTATGGTGTTGTCGTTAGATGCCGAAAAGGCATTCGATCGTGTGGGCTGGGACTTCATGGGAGGGGTGTTGCGGCAGTTAGGCCTCGGCCCATTGGCCCTTAGTCGCATAATGGCCCTATATTGCAACCCTTCTGCTAGGATCCGGGTCAATGGCTCCCTTTCTGCACCTCTGCCCATTCGCAATGGCACCCGACAGGGGTGCCCTTTGCCAACCTTGCTATATGTTTTAGTTATGGAGCACCCGCTTCAGGCCATCTGGGTCCATCGAGACATTCGTGGCATCCTAGTGAAAAACGTCCACTATAAGTGCTCTGCCTTTGCAGATGATCTTTCACTCTATATCTTCTCTTCGGAACAGTCGCTCCCGGCCCTATTGTCTGTCCTGGACGACTTTAGTGCGCTCAGCAACTATAAGATCAATTATTCTAAAAGTGTTGCCATGAATGTCTCTCTCGATTCGGCGATGGCCCTCAAGCTGAGCGGACTATACCCCTTCTCCTGGCACCCTTCCTCTTTCCGATACCTGGGAGTGCTTATTCCTAAAGACCTCTCTAAGATAGTCGATCTCAACCTCATCCCCTTACTCACCAAATTTAAGGGGGATTTGACTAAATGGGACCGCAAAGACTTTTCTTGGATAGGCCGTGTCAATATCCTTAAAATGAATTTACTCCCGTGCCTGTTATATCTGTTTCAGATCCTGCCAGTGTCTCTGTCACGCACCTTCTTCAAGCCCCTGACCGCGCTCTTTACCAATTTTGTGTGGTCTCAGGGTAGACATAGGCTCTCAAGGGTTGCGCTGGCTGGATTTAAATCAGAGGGTGGTTTGGCTTTTCCGGACCCTTATACTTACTATTTGGCCTCCGTGGCGACACGTATACTGGACGGGTTCCATGCTACCCGATCCAAGCTATGGGTACGTCTAGAAAATATGCTATCCCCCCTCCCTCTCACCTCCCTTCCTTGGGTGCGCCCGTCCTATTGGTCGATGATCACTCGAGCCTCACTTCCCTTTGTAGCAAAGTTAGTCCTCTCCGTTTGCTTGCACCATTTTCCGAAAGCTGGCCTGCTGAAGCCTCTTGGCCCCCTGACCCAAGTCCTCAATAATCCAGACTTCCCCCTGGCTCTGCCCCGGCTGGTTTTCTGCCAGCCCCACCTAAGTCTGCCCTGCCCATTGTTCGGGTCCTCCAGTCCTCCTCCTTAATGGCTCTACCGGACATCTTGGGTGACTCCGCCCAACTTCCTCATCATTCGTATGAATATGCCCAGCTCCGGCATTTCTATGACACATGGCGGTATTCCCGGGGACCTTCATAGGGACCCTACCTCCTTTGAGCATTTGTGTTTAACTGACAATGCCCCTACCCATACAATTTCCCGACTGTACTCTATGTTAATTAGGAGATCCCCTCGGGACTTGCTGCCATATCAGCAGGATTCGGTCAGGGAGCTTGACTACACATCCAGCAACTCCGAATGGGAGACGCCTTTCTTGCTTTGTCATAAAGCCTCCAGAGCTGTTGCGCTGCAAGAAACAAACAACAAGCTACTTTCTCGTTGGTACAGGGTTCCATCCCTGCTTCATCGCGAATATCTCTGTCCCAGATATTTGCTGGAGGGGTGGCCAACTCATCCACATTTGGCTTTCCTGCTCCTTGATATCCCCTTTCTGGTCCTCTGTTTGCGCCCCGATCACTGAAATTACGGGCGCTCGCCTTGAGATGACCCCCCAATCCCTCCTCCTTTCCATGTTACCGGGTTCCAAGGAATCCTTGCGCAAAGGCCTCAAAGCTTTTTTACTGGCAGCTGCGAGGAGAGTTATGCCAAGGTGCTGGAAGTCCCCTACCACCCCCCCCCCCCACTGTCACTGACTGGCTCCGTGAGGTGTTACATATACAGGGCCTCGAGGAGTGTTTGGCCGACCTTAATGCCACTTCGGACAAATTCATACTCCGGTGGCGCCACTGGCTGGTCTTCACTTCCTCCTCCCGATTTTCAAACTATGGCCTTGCCCCCAACCCTCAGCCATCCCCCTAGATTCCCCGCACCCCCCCCCCCTCCTCCACCTCATCGCCCCCCCTACTTTCCATTTATTCTTTACTGGACCCTTCTTTTGCACGCCCTCTCATCCCCCACTCCCTTCCTTCTCCTTTTTCTTACTTTGATTGTGCCCAACTTTGTAGCCTGTGCTTGAATTTTTCTGGCTGCGTATGGTTTTGCCTCTGTTGAGGTGACGGCTGTTTTATGTTATTATATTCTGTTATATTGATATTGTTGTTTTTTCACTGGTATGTTACCCTTGGCACTGTACATGACTGTTTGACATGTCTTTATTCAATAAAGCATTTGAATTTGAAAAAAAAAATGTGGTATCGCCGCGTGCCGAAATGTTCAAACTATAAAAATATATTGTTAATGAAACCGCACGGTCAATGGCGTATGCACAATGACAATTTTAAACGTATAAATTGTCCTGCATGTAGTTATGATTATTTTTAGAAGTAAGGCTAGGACTCCACTGAGATTTTTGGCCTGCGATTTTTGTGGCATAAAAACGCCAGAAAAAACGCCAGAAAAACTGCCACAGTTTTCCCCTGCGTTTGGCGTGTTTTCTGGCGTTTGTGTGGAATTTCCTTTTTTGGCCCCTTTTGCGTTTTTTTTTACAAAATAGTTGGGTACCAAAAAAAAAAGAAAAAAAAAAGGATGCAGTAGGGATGTAAAAACGTATTTAACAAAATGTTTATTTTTTTTATAACAACATTTTTATAATTTTTTTTGTAAAGTGTGTGTGTGTTTAACTTTTTTTTCACATTTTTATGTAGTACTAATACTCCCAGCATGGAACACACTGTTCCATGCTGGGAGTAGTAATACCTGTACTATAGACATATCGCCCCGGGTGTCAGTCTGACACCCGATGTGATCGTCCATTATATAGCAGAGAAGCGGAGCGGCTCTATACAGCGCTCCCATCTCTGCTCTATTCACATAACTCATTCATATTTTCTGCCCAGAGCTGTGATTTGCCAGATGGTTGCAGCCAATCACAGCTCTGAGGAAAAGATGAATGAATGAGTGGCTGGCCCCTAGTATAGTGCAGAGCGGGGATGCGAGCGATGTATACATCCGCTCTGCATCTCTGCTATAGACAGGACAATCACAGCGGGTGTCAGTAGTGATACCCGCTGTGATCTGTCACTTACCACAGGTACTCCTACTCCCAACATCGAGCACACTCTGCTCCATGCTGGGAGCTGTAGTACCTGCATTAATAGACAGATCGCAGCGAGTGTAACTTCTGACACCTTCTGCGATCTGTCTATTAAAGCAGGTACTACAGCTCCCAGCATGGAGCAGAGTGTGCTCCATGTTGGGAGTAGTAGTACTTGTAGTTAAGGAAAGATCCCTGCGGGTATCACTCTTGACACCTGCTGTGATCCTCTTGTATAATGTATAGATGCGGCGGCCGCTCTTCTATGGTCCCTGCACTGTCGTATATATTTTCATATTCATATTTCCCGCAGAGAGCTGTGATTGGCTGGAACCATCTGGCCAATCACAGCTCTCTGCGGGAAATATGAATATGGGACCAGGGATCATAGAAGAGCGGCCGCCGCATCTATACATTATACAAGAGGATCGCAATGGGCGATTTGTCAATTAGTACAGGTATTACTACTCCCATCATGGAACAGTGTGTTCCATGCTGGGAGTAGTAGTAATACCTAAAAAAACAAATAAAAAAAGTGAAAAACACACACACACTACATTTTTATTATTGTCGGCTACATTTTTAGTGCTTTACCCGCTCACATAAATTGATCCCTGTTTAAAAATTAATAAACATTTCATAATAAAAAAAGATACATTTCGTTAGATACAATTTTTCCATCACTACTGTATCTTTTTTTATTAATTGTTTTTTTATGGTAACCTATGAAATTTTTGTAAAAAAGGTATCTCCAGAACAAAAACCGCCTGCAAAAACGCTAAATTTAATACCAACTTGGCGTTTTTCTTGGCGTTTTTGCACTCCCATAGACTTCTATGGGAGGAAAACGCCACGATTTCAGGGCAAAAAAAAACAAACTAGGTTTTGTCGGGCGATTTGAAAATCCAGCCTCTGAGCCCGAAATTGCTGAAAAACGGCAAAAGGATGAAAAAAAACGCCAAACTGAAAAACACCAAGTGAATCTGGCATTTTGCATTTTACCATTGACTTGCAGCTAACATCTGCCTGCTGCATTTTTTCACTGAAAAAACGCAGTGCGGGAAAATTGGTGTTTTTAATGGCGTTTTTGCAAAAAACAAACAAAAAAAAACCTCAATGGAGTTCCAGCCCAATACAAAATCAAACCTATATAAGTAGGGTATCATTTTAACCGTATGGACCTACAGAATAAATATAAGATGTATTTTTACCGAAAAATGCACTGGGTAGAAATGGCATTTTTTCTTCAATTTTGCCGCACAATGAATTTTTTTTTTCTGCTTCGCCGTGGATATTTTGGTAAAATGACTAATGTCACAGCAAAGTAGAATTGGGGGCACAAAAATAAGCCAAATTATGGAATTTTAGGTGCAAAATTGAAAGCGTTATGATTTTTAGAAGGTGATGAGGAAAAGATAAAAATGCAAAAATGGAAAAACCCTGCATCCTTAAGAGGTTAAGGGGTTAAATTGCACTGGTATTTTGGCTATTTTTCACACTTTGCATTATTTTAGCACACATTATTTTTAGCTATGTTCCTATTCAGATGATTTTTTGATTAATTCATGATATTAATATATATGCAAAGTACTGAATGAATTGAAGACCTAAACTAAAACATGTAACACATATACACAGCTGCTTTAATAACCCAGCAGCATATTGTTAATGCAAACATTACAATGCACTGATGATTTCTGCATTATATTTATTGTAGTTTGCTCCAAGATAGTATTGGGCTGCCTTTATCTGTAGGGAGATACAAATGTATATTAAAGTATACCTTGATTGATACTTGATATTTGTTACAAGAAATTCATTTTTTTCATTAAAAAAACAAAAACAAAACAGTGTAGGTTAATGTAGCCTAAAAGTAATCTTGCTTTATTTATATATTTATATCTATTGTATAGATATCTGGCAAAATTTATCATGAAACAACTGATTTGTATTATATTGAATTTTACTTGCACCTTAACTTGTTATTACTTAATCTATTTTTTTTCAGTATCAATGGACTGCACTATTAGATGAACATATTCCTCTGCATATCTGTAACTCATGCAGACACCATGATCAAAATATTCCAGCTCCTTCAATGTGAGTGATGCTGGTACTATTCAGTGCTTTTTTCTTTTACCCATCTGCCTATACTGACTCCAATTTTTCATGTTTGTCTACATTATCAATAGCATTGTTTCTATGATGAATTATTAATCTTGACCAAGAGGAATCAGAATTTTGGGGAACTCAAAAAAGTACATATAAACACATTTTGAGAATTAAAAGGTATCATTAAAGTAATGCACTTATTTGACAGGTAAGTAAGAAAACAGGGTGTCACTCACCAGTCAAATGGTAAACAGCTTCTTTATTTCAAAGGTGCATGTAATACAGGGTGCAGACATGGATGAGGCTTAGGGGACCCCCGCGAGTCAGCAACATGTCGGGTTAACAGCTGTTTGCGCGTGTGTCCGCACGCTTCGTCGGACCAATGATCCTTGTCTGCACCCTGTATTCCATGCACCTTTGAAATAAAGAAGCCGTTTACCATTTGACCGGTGAGTGATGCCCTGTTTTTACCTGATATTTATGGAACTGTGCTCCAGGGCTTTGGAACCACAGTCTATGGTCTAGGATCGGCAGTCAGGAGTTCTACACTGTGTGCCAGTTCACAGTGAGCGGTTCCACATGGAGTGAGGAGTCGTTGGGGTAGAAGTGCCGACTACTACTATCTATTTATTTGAATAAACTTATTTGATTCTAATGGATCTTTAATGTCAATGGTCAACTTGCGTTTGAGAATATATACTATTAATTAAAACATGTGATGGCCTCGACCAACACTAAACAAGGAATCTTTGGATGGAATGTACACCCTCTATATGTGGAAAATGTTAAATGGGGTTATTCAGGTTAATGAGGTTATCAGGTATTAGTGGGACATGACTTTGGAGATAAATACTAATCATGATATAAAATTAAACAGGGATATTCAAGTGTGCCTAATGGGGAAATACTTGTGATATCAGTCCTTGGCGGGTCTGAAAGGGGTATTAATGTTTTGTTGTTTAATATGAACAAGAAAACTCCCGAGTCCAGGAGTGTAAATTTGCAGCACTCTGTACGAAGCTTCTTTAAAACATGAGACTTTTATTTCATATCCATTGAAAAAAGCATCACGTAGAGGTACATTAAAAGCAGAACATTTTCAATGTGAACATGTTTTGTTGTTTAATGCCAGACATGCTCTTTTAACCCCTTAAGGACAAAGCCCATATTGACCTTAAAGGGGTACTCCGGTGCTTAGACATCTTATCCCCTATCCAAAGGATAGGGGATAAGATGCCTGATTGCGGGAGTCCCGCAACTGAGGACCCCCAGGATCATGCACACCGCACCCTGTTTGTAATCAGTCCCTGGAGCGTGTTCGCTCCGGGGATGGTTACTGGCGACTACAGGGCGGGCGGAGTGTGACGTCACGCCCCCGCCCCCATGTGATGTCACGCTCCGCCCCTCAATGCAAGCCTACGGGAGCCCATGCCGCCCGCCCTGTAGTCGCCGGTAATCAGCCCCGGAGCGAACACGCTCCAGGGACTGATTACAAACAGGGTGCCGCGTGCATGATCTTGGGGGTCCCCAGCGGCGGGACTCCCGCGATCAGGCATCTTATCCCCTATCCTTTGGATAGGGGATAACATGTCTAAGCCCCGGAGAACCCCTTTAAGGACCAGGTCAAATTTAGTTTTGCCACTTTTGTAATGTAATGATATCGCTTATTTTATAACTTAAACTGCGGCAAAAAAAAAAAAAAAAGAATACATATTTGTGGGGTGAAATAAAATAAAAAACACCATTTTGTAATTTTTGGGGGCTTCTGTTTCTGCGCAGTGCACTTTTTGGTAAAAATGACCCCTTACTTTTATTCTGTAGGTTACAAGGATACCCAATTTATTTTTGTTTTATTTTGCTACTTTAAAAAAATTATAACTACATGCACCAAAATTAATATGTTAAATTTGCACAAAAGGAGAAATGTCCAGCACCAGACTCAGGAATGGTACTGTTAGGGTCCGGACAGGTGACAGAAGGTGGATCCACTAGACCAAAGGAATCATGGCGTGGGCCGTGCCCGGGGAAAGGAATCTAAGGAGCTACTGGTCTTCACCAGAGCCCGCCGCAAAGTGGGATGGTCTTGCTGCGGCAGGTAGCCCCCAGGTCGTTCCACCCGGTAGCGACTCAACTTCTGTGGTTGCAGAGATAGACGCGGTACAGGAGGAATGGGCAGAAGCGTAGTCAGACGTAGCAAAGGTCAGGGCAGGCGGCACAGGATCAGAGGCGGTAGTCACTAGCAACAGGTCAAGGCAGGCAGCACGGGTTCAAAGGCGGTAGTCACGGGCAACGGGTCGGCAACGGGCAGGGAAACCCAATAACAATATGGAACGCTTTCTCTTGGCACAAGGCACAAAGATTCGGCAAGGACAGGAAGGGGCAGGGAACATCTATAGGTACTTTTAGGCCAGGCACCAATCAATGGTGCGCTGGCCCTTTAAATTTCATGAAGCCGGCGCGCGCCCTAGAGAGCGGGGACGTGCGCACCGGGTAACAGAGGAGGGACGTGGAGCCGCGGGAGGTAGGGGACAGTATCAGGATGCGGCGCATGTGTGGGGACCTCCCGCCACGCTAACCGCCTCCCCGTCGGGGATAACTCTGCATTCCCGGTCAGCGTGTCTGACCGGGACGCGATGGGACGCTGCAGGCCGGGACCGGAGCGGAGCGCTCACTGTAACAGTACCCCCCCTTTGGTCTCCCCCTCTTCTTGGTGCCCAGGAACTTGAGGATAAGACTGCGGTCCAAGATGTTCTCCTCTGGCTCCTCTCCTCGCCTCAGGACCGCAGCCCTCCCAGTCAACCAAAAAAAATCTTCTCCCCCGGATCAACTTGGAAGCCAGGACCTCCTGGACAGAGAAAATGTCTAATGTACCGGCCACTGGGCTAGGATTGGAGACCTTGGGGGAGAACCGGTTAAAGATAGTTGGCTTGAGGAGGGAGACATGAAATGAGTTTGGGATCCTAAGAGTGGAGGGGAGATGAAGCTGGTAAGCCACAGCATTAATTTTTCTTTTAATCTTGTAGGGTCCCAAGTAACGAGGTCCCAGTTTGTAGCTTGGGACCCTAAAACGGATGTATTTGGCCGAGAGCCACACTCACCAGGAGAAAACCTGCGTTTCTTGTCCGCTTGGGATTACATGCGGGCAGAGGCTCTAAGAAGAGCGGTGCGAGTCTCTCGCCAAATGGAGAAAAAGTCTTGGATGAGCTCATCGACTGCAGGAACAGAAGAAGAGGAAGACAACGGCAGAGGTGGTAGAGGATGGCGACTGTAGACCACGTAAAAGGGTGACTTGTTAGAGGCGGAGGAATTCCTGAAATTGTAGGAGAATTCCACCCAAGGAAGAAGATCTGCCCAATCATCATGACGAGAAGATACAAAATGGCGTAGATATTCCCCAAAGACTTGGTTAACATGTTCCACTCGGCTGCTGGTTTGGGGGTGATGAGAGGATGAGAAATCCAACTTCACTTTGAACCGTCCACAAAGGGCTCTCCAGAATTTGGAAACAAATTGCACCCCACGATCAGAAACAATATGCAAGGGAAGGCCATGAAGGCGAAAAATGTGCAAGAAAAAATGTTTCGCCAGCAGAGGCACAGACGGTAATCCTGGTAGGGGTACAAAGTGTGCCATTTTAGAGAAACGGTCAACAACAACCCAAATAACCGTCATACCCTGGGAAGGAGGAAGGTCAGTCACAAAGTCGATGGCGATGTGAGACCAAGGGGTCTTAGGGGCAGGAAGAGGTTGGAGCAGCCCAGCCGGCTTCAGACGAGGCGACTTGTCCTGTGCACAGACTGTACAGACTTGAACAAACTCAAACACGTCCTTAGCCATAGTAGACCACCAATATCTTCGGGCGATTAGTTGAAGGGTCTTTTGGACACCTGGATGCCCCGACAGCAAGGAAGAGTGACCCCACTTAAGGACTTCCAACTGTTGGCGAGGAGGTACATAGGTTTTGCCAGGAGGAAGAAGACGAAGATCCACAGGTGCAACGGCAATAAGGCGCTCAGGTGGAATTATTAGCTGTGGAGTAAAGATGTTGTGAATTGTTCGCCGGCGAACAGTTCACGGCAAATTTTGCATGTTCGCGTTCGCATCGCCGGGTGAACATATGTGAAGTTCGATCCGCCCCCTATACTTTAACATTGCAGTAAACTTTGACCCTGTGAGTCAGAGTCAGCAGACACATTACAGCCAATCAGCATCAGTCCCTCCCTTCCAGACCCTCCTACCTCTTGCACGGACGCCATTTTAGCCTCATTCAGCATGCTGCAGGCTTAGGAAGTGGAGGGTTAGAGAAGCTGGTCCTGTTGTATAGGGAAAGCAATAGCTAGGTTGCTGCTAGGTAGTGTATTCAGGGTCCAGTTTACTCCTAAAGCACTAGTGTAACATCTACTTTAAGGACAGCACCCAAAAAAGCCATTTTTAGGGCTGAAAGATATCAGTCCTGGTTGGGAGGGAACCGCTGGTTAAAAGGGGTACTCCAGAATCAATTTTAAGTTCCTTCAAGCAACTATATACTACAGTATTCAAAGGGCTGAAAGATATCAGTCCGTTAGTCTTGCAACAGCTGGAGGCACCCTGATTGGGAGGGAACCGCTGGTTAAAAGGGGTACTCCAGAATCAAACTTAAGTTCCTTCAAGCAACTAACTACTACAGTATTCAAAGGTCTGAAAGATATCAGTCCGTTAGTCTTGCAACAGCTGGAGGCACCCTGGTGGAGGGAACCGCTGGTTAAAAGGGGTACTCCAGAATCAAACTTAAAGGAAATCTGTCATCAGAATCACCCACACTAAACATGTTGCACAGGCTTGTAGTGCGGGTGATCCTGATTAAAACGCTTCTTACCTCATTAAAAACTGTGCAGCGGTTCGCCAGATATCTTCATTTTTAGTTATATGGTATTCCCAGGCTTGGGAGGTCCACAGCATCAGCACGGACTCGCTTACGTCATTTTCGCCGGGCGGAGCGGCTGCCCGGCTCATGAATATTCATGGCTGTCTCATCGCAGTCTTCCTCCTGGTGTAGGTCACGTGGGTAGCGCCGCGCATGCGCCACGCGCCATACACCCGGAAGCGGAGTTCTCCTGCATAGATAGATATGAGTGATGCACAACCATTATTGCCAGAGGATGTAGTTAACAGGGATATGTCTCAGTCAGGCAGCATTACACACATGGACGCATGGTGTGATGATGATATTGTACCCGCTGCAGCTTCCTTTCTTGAGGTGTCAGATAGCGGTGAAGGTGTTGATGATGACGATGTGTCCGTGGATGCCATGTGGGTACCAGCTAGAAGAGAAGAAGAGGGGGAAAGTTCAGATGGGGAGACAGAGAGGAGGAGGAGACGAGTTGGAAGTAGGGGGAGGTCGTCGCAAGGAGCTAGTGGCACAGTCAGACAGCATGCATCAGCACCCGGGGTCAGCCAGACGGGATGCCAATCAACGCATGCTGTTGCCACCACCAGAATGCCGTCATCGCAGAGCTCAGCAGTGTGGCATTTTTTTTGTGTGTCCGCCTCTGACAACAGCGAGGCCATTTGCAACCTGTGCCAGAAGAAACTGAGTCGTGGGAAGTCCAACACCCACCTAGGCACAACTGCTTTGCGAAGGCACATGATGTCACATCACAAACGCCTATGGGGTCAGTACAAGCAGCACACAAAGTCAAAGCCGCCATCCTCCTCCTGGTCCAGCATCTTCAGCCAGGTCAACCACTGCTGCCCTCCTTGCCACCTCTCAACCATCCGCCTCTCCGCCTCTCGCCTTGAGCAGTTCCTGCTCATCTGCCCACAGTCAGGTGTCTGTCAAGGACTCGGAGATGTTTGAGCGCAAGAAGACAATTTCTCAAAGTCAACCCCTAGCCCGGCGTCTGACAGCTGGCTTGTCAGAACTGCTAGCCCGCCAGCTTTTACCATACAAGCTGGTGGAGTCTGAGGCCTTTAAAAAAAATTGTAGCCATTGGGACACCGCAGTGGAAGGTACATTTTGCACAAAAGGCAATCCCCAACCTTTACTCCATTGTGCAAAAGGAAATTATGGCATGTCTGGCATGGTCCATCTCACCAGGGGGACAAGGGTCCATCTGACCACTGATACCTGGTCTGCAAAGCATGGTCAGGGCAGGTATATCACCTACACTGCGCATTGGGTAAACCTGGTGACGGCTGCCAAGCATGGAGCATGCGTGGCTCTGCAGAGGAGTTGGTGACACCGCCACGACTTGCAGGCAGGCCTGCTGCTACCTCCTCTACTCCTCCTACTCCATCCTCTTCCATAACCTCCTCGGCCGAGTCCTCTTCCACTGCTGCGTCTTGCTCCACATCACCGCCCCCCCCCCCCACCAGCTCCACAGGTGCTATTCCACATCCCGCATACGGCAGTGTCACGCCATCTTGGGGTTGACTTGCCTCAAAGCGGAGAGTCACACCGCACCACCGTCCTGCATTATAGAGTCTTCTGGACTTTATGATAATTTAATTTTCAAGAGTACTAACCATTACACAAAGGAACGCTTGTTGCGTGTCATTTTTTTACTTAAATTTTCAAAAGTAAAATACAGAGAGGGAAGAACTCTGTTTCTTTATTTGATGAAAAATTTTATTTAGAAAATAATTTCTTTGTCTGTTTCTCCATCCTGCATTATAAAGTCTTCTGGACTCTTGGATATGCGCTTGTTCTTATATTTCAGCCATGTACACATGCCTAATTTTTCTGTCCTCTGGTGCTGCACTTTTTCTGCTGCTGCAATTTTTCTGGCCGCTGCTTTCATCTTGATTTGATGAAAAATTTTATTTTGAAAAGGATTTCTCTGGGATTTTCACCATCCTGCATCATAGAGTCTTCTGGACTTTTGGATATGCGCTTGTTCTTATATTTCAGCCATGTGTACATGCCTAATTTTTCTGGCCTCTGGTGCTGCACTTTTTCTGCTGCTGCAATTTTTCTGGCCGCTGCTTTCATCTTGATTTGATGAAAAATTTTATTTTGAAAAGGATTTCTCTGTGATTTTCACCGTCCTGCATCATAGAGTCTTCTGGACTTTCTGATCATTTATACTTAAATTTTCCAGAGTACTAACCATTACATCAAGGAACGCTTGTTGCGTGTTATTTTTAAACTTAAATTTTCAAAAATAAAATACAGAGAGGGATGAACTCTGTTTCTTTATTTGATGACAATTTTTATTTAGAAAAGAGTTTCTTTGTCTGTTTCTCCGTCCTGCATTATAGAGTCTTCTGGACTCTTGGATATGCGCTTGTTCTTATTTTTCAGCCATGTGTACATGCCTAATTTTTCTGGCCTCTGGTGCTGCACTTTTTATGCTGCCGCAATTTTTCTGGGCGCTGCTACAGCTGCGGCTTCAACAATACCAAATTTTTGAGCCATGTGTACATGCCTAATCTTTCTGGTACTCTCTGCTGACATCTCTGTCCATTTTAGCAACCGTGCATATTAGATGTATGGTAAGGGTAGCATGGTGGCTCAGAGGTTAGCACTGCTGACTTGCAGCGCTGGGGCATTGGGTTCAAATCCCACTATGTGCTGCCTAAAGGGGGGCTCTAACTATGTGCTGGAATCTATCTGCTGCCTAATATGGGGGGATCTAAATTTGTGCTGCCTAAAGGGGGGCTCTAACTATGTGCTGCCTAACATGGGGGAATCTATGTGCTGCCTAAAGGGAGGCTCTAACTATGTGCTGCCTAATATGGGGAAATCAATGTGCTGTCTAAAGGGGGGAATCTAACTATGTGATGCCTAAAGGGGGGTTCTATGTGCTGCCTAAAGGGGGCTAAAGCACGTTATTCCGAACCAACTTTTTTTTTTCAGCCCCCGTAGGGGACTATAAAGTGAAATCTTTTGATTGCATATACTAAACAATGCTATGCCATAGCATAGCATTGATCAGTGTTGCTGCTCTAGCCTGCATGGTTGGCTGGGAGCATTAGACCACTGATCGGATGGCGAGGAGGCAGCCTTCCCGCTGTTCAGTTGATCGGGACTTTGCGGTTTCACTGCAATTGTCCCGATCGGCTCCACTGAGCTGCCGGGATACTTTTCCTTTAGCTTAGCTCGTGGGCATGCTTCAAACCCCGGTAATGGGACCAGGGTGTAAATGTGCACCCTTTGGTTCTGAAGTACCGGAATGCAAGGGCGTACCTGTATGCCCTTTGTCCCTAAAAGGTTAAGAAGCTGAATAATGCTAAAAGCTCCCAAGGGGCAAGAATGGGGATTCTATGCTCAACCATTTGTTATCCTTGTGTATAGCCAAAAAGAGGGGTAAAATTAAAAGTTTGATGAATAAATTGACTATATGGCCAAGATTTAACAAATTAATGAGTATGATATAAGGGGTTGGATTTCAATTGTGTGTGGGAGCAAGAGAGGTGAGGAGTAAAAAAAAATCTTTACCAAGAAGGATACAGCTGTGTTTCCCTACTGGCATTAGACTTTACAGAATTAGTAATCCAAAGAGTGGTCCCAGCGTGGGTAACAGCTGGCCTACTAGACTAGAAGACAGCGATGCAGGGCATTTAAGGGTCAGGCGAGAGTAAATGGGCAAGTGATAAGGTAACATAAACAGGTATAGACAAGAGAGTCAAAACAGGTGGCACAGGTTAATGGTCAGCAATACTAGTCAAGCACAGGTGAGATGATACAGTATACAGGAGTCAGACAGAGTCAAAAGATCAAAAACATGAACCAGAATCAAATAGCTTCTCAGAACACCTTCACTTTGGACAAGGTGAGTGGGTGGAACAGGTAAAAAGGTATTTCAGGTGAAGTATAGGTGGCTGGCTCTTTAACCCCTTAAGGACTCAGACAATTAAATTTTTACGTTTTCATTTTTTCCTCCTCGCCTTCTAAAAATCATAACTCTTTTATATTTTCATCCACAGACTAGTATGAGGGCTTGTTTTTTGCGCGACCAGTTGTCCTTTGTAATGACATAACTCATCATATCATAAAATGTATGACGCAACCAAAAAACACTATTTTTGTGGGGAAATTAAAACGAAAAACGCAATTTTGCTAATTTTGGAAGGTTTCGTTTTAACGCCGTACAATTTATGGTAAAAATGACGTGTGTTCTTTATTCTGAGGGTCAATACGATTAAAATGATACCCATTATTACATACTTTTATATTATTGTTGCGCTTAAAAAAAATCACAAACTTTTTAACCAAATTAGTACGTTTATAATCCCTTTATTTTGATGACCTATAACTTTTTTATTTTCCGTATAAGCGGCGGTATGGGGGCTCATTTTTTGCGCCATGATCTGTACTTTTTTTGATACCACATTTGCATATAAAAAACTTTTAATACATTTTTTATAAATTTTTTTTAATAAAATGTATTAAAAAAGTAGGAATTTTGGACTTATTTTTTTTTTTCGTTCAAGCCGTTAACCGTACGGGATCATTAACATTTTATTTTAATATTTCAGACATTTACGCACGGGGCGATACCAAATATGTCTCTAAAAAAAAATTTTTGCGCTTTTTGGGGGTAAAATAGGAAAAAACGGACGTTTTATTTTTTTATTGGGGGAGGGGATTTTTCACTTTTTTTTACTTTTACTTTTACATTTTTTTAATTTTTTTTTTTACACTTGAATAGTCCCCATAGGGGACTATTCATAGCAATACCATGATTGCTAATACTGATCTGTTCTATGTATAGGACATAGAACAGATCAGTGTTTTCGGTGATCTTCTGCTCTGGTCTGCTCGATCACAGACCAGAGCAGGAGACGCCGGGAGCCGCACGGAGGAAGGAGAGGGGACCTCCGTGCGGCGTTCTGAATGATCGGATCCCCGCAGCAGCGCTGCGGGCGATCCGATCATTCATTCAAATCGCGCACTGCCGCAGATGCTGGGATCTGTATTGATCCCGGTCTCTGAGGGGTTAATGGCGGACGCCCGCGAGATCGCGGGCGTCGGCCATTGCCGGCGGGTCCCTGGCTGCGATCAGCAGCCGGGATCAGCCGCGCATGACACGGGCATCGCTCCGATGCCCGCGGTTATGCTTAGGATGTAAATGTACGTCCTGGTGTGTTAAGTACCACCGCACCAGGACGTACATTTACGTCCTGCGTCCTTAAGGGGTTAAGTTGCAAAAGAAATGCATGCATATCTTAGGGGCCAGACTAGAAACCACAGCAGAAGAAAATACAGTATTATAGCAGTCAAAACAAGAAAGCAGGTCATGGACTGAGGCGCTGTGGTGTGTGACATTACACTAATAAGAACAAACGCCAACGTTACAGACATGAAGTAGAAACTGTTCAGAGACAAATGAGTCAAAACCAGATGACCCAAGTGGTATTGTTTGACTCATACTGAAAAAAGACCAGGATTCATTATTTAGATGCATAGATGATGGATCATATGAAATATCCGAACAGATAAAAGAGCCCTAAGATAATTTACAATGACTTAATATTAACATTTTATTCTTCAGGCTATGTGCTCTGTACCAATTATTTACTCGCTGGTGTTTCCTGTCCCCTCTCACAGCAGTCAGTTTTACACAAAGCCAGGACAGGAAAAAAACTGTAACAAGGTATCCTTGTCAAAGTAGAATTCTAAAAAAGGTAAAAAGATGCTTTTTCACAGACTTTTCAGAATTGGTATCTGCCTCATAAGGGTTTTTTGCCTTCCTCTGGATCAACACAATAGGGACACAATTGGAATATGTGGTTGAACTTGTCTTTTTTCAACCCTTTTTTTTTTTTAATCAAAATCTGTGCAGAGAAAAAGTGGTGCAGTTGCCCAAGGAAACCAATCAGATTGCTTCTTTCATTTTTAAAACGGCCTCTGAAAAATGAAAGAAACTGATTGGTCGCTATGGGCAACTGGTCAACTTTTCCTCTGCACTTATCTCAAATTCCCACTCAGGCTTGCGCCCTCCTGGGACTAATTTCCCAAACTCGGGAACCCTAAATTTAAAATTTTACCTTTATTATTCCAAATTAAAATGTGGTTCTTGAGAAAACAAAATTAATGTAGGTTAAAACCGCAGTCATTGGGTCAGTTTCGGGTTTAATTTATTGTATTCCCATTTAAAATCAAGTATGATCCCTCTATTTCAGAGGCAACCTAAGTTTTATGGGATTATTCCCTTTTAGTTCAGCTCTTTTCACTTCAAATTTTGAATACACTGTTCCAAGGCTGCTGTTAAAAATTACACACTGACACCCCCCCCCCCCCCCCGACGTTTCGCCGTCCGCAACCGGCTTTGTCAAGGGCCAAGGTGCTAATGCTGTTCGGTCAAGATCACCGGGTTTAAATGTCCTCTGTTTGTAGGCGTGGATAATTGCCCGTTCTAATTCAACCAATCATGAACATAGCCGAGAAAACATATGTCACTTCCGTTATAGGATATATCCCTAGGTAGCCAATTACGGTCATTGTACCTTTCAGGTAGCCTATAATATCCTTACCTCATATTACAGGTAATATCCGGACTTGTGCTCTATACCTCCGATGGTCCCGCCACTTCCGGGTTTGGAGTGGTCACGTGACTCCATGCGTCATACGTGACGTCCCTTGTTTACATTAGTCACATGATCAAACTCGAGATCCGTGACGTCCCCATACTTGCGCATTCTCCAGGCCTGCGCATGATCAATCAGGGGACCAGTGACGTCCGCAGGCTTATGCATCACAAGACCGCTCTTTTCAATACATCATTCTCTGATCACCTGACCCATATGTCATTTTAGATTGTTAATAAGGTTAGATAAAGGCATTATTAGAGTAAATGTTGTTTTAAGGTTATACATTATATGTAACTAGCTGAGTACCCGACGTTGCCCGGTTTTTCTTTCCTCATCCTTGTTGGGGAGAAAAATCAACAAAGGAGGAAGCTTTTGACTTCAAATCCCATCCCCATATATTGTTGTCATATCCCAACCCCATATCCTGTCCTCATATCCCGTCCTCATTCCCCGACCTCCTATCCAGTCCTCCTATCCTGTCCTCTTATCCCGTCCTCCTATCCCGTTCTCCCATCTCAACCTCCCATCTCGACCTCCTATTCCGGCCTCCTATCCTGACCTCCTATCCCGTCCTCCTATCTCCCCCTCCTATCTCGACCTCATATCCCGACCTCCTAACTCGACCTCCTATCCCGACCTTCCCGTCCTCCTATCTTGACCTCCTATCTCCACCTCCCATCCTGTCCTTATATCGCGACCTGTAATATGTGTACCAGGCATTGAAATATCTCCAGCTGTACAGAAGTTATGTGAGAACATACATTTCCCATTGATTTGCATGGGACTTTAAACAAAATCCCCGACCCTCACAAATGGGGGTAGTTAAAGGGGTACTCCAGGGAAGTAAAGAAAAAGAAAAATGCCCCAAAGCCACCACAATACCTGTTCTGTGTCCCCTGTAGTTATTCATGTGATTTTGGCAGCTCCTGTAGCCCCTGATGTCTCCTAAATACTTTTTCCTTGTTTGCTGTACAGAGACCACAACTCCCAGAATTCATTGCAGGTCTGTGTAATGGCTGCCAGCCAACTGCTTACACTATCTGTGTGCAGGCTTACACTGCAAATCACACACACACACACTGGGGGAAATTTATCAAACTGTGTGAGAGTGGAGGGATTTTCCCACAGCAACCAGCTAACAAGCTGAGGTAAAGTGAAAGCTGAGCTGTGATTGGCTGCATATGGGGAAATCTCTCCACTTTTTCTCTCACACAGTTTGATAAATCTGGGCCACTGTACATGTCTTTTCTTTTAAACTTTGCCTCCTGACATAAATATGTGTGTGTTCTGAATGGCAGCATATTCAAAAGAAAAACAGCAGCTATGTGCTCAGTTGTGACTAAGAATCTTCACTGCTTTTGTCTCACACAGGGGGGGGGGGGGGAGTGGCTGTACAGCCAGAGCTCTAGCCCAATCAGAAATCAGACATAGATCAGGTGATGTTGTCTTGTTGGGAGGGGCTGCTCTCACTGAGGAGACAAAGTGGATCTAAAAAATGAAATTTTCTCTCACTTGCTGCAAGTAAGTGACAGCTGAAAGAGGAAAATTGTTGTATATAGCTAATGAATGATATTTAGAAAAATGCATAGGTTGGTGAGAGGGAAAGATGGGGCTATGGATTTAGTTCCCAGAGTACCCCTTTAAGGGTTAAATTAACTATCCTATATTTTAAGTGGACATATAAGTAACATGTAACCAAGTATTATCGAAATATCTCCAGCCGTTTGGAAGTTATGCAGTAACATATGTTTTCCATAGACTTGTATAGGACTTTATACATAAACCCTGCCCCTGGCAAATGGGGGTGAGTAAGGGTTAAATCACCTATCCTATGTTTGTTGTTGACATATAAGTAACATGTGTGCCAAGTTTCATGTTAATATCTTTAGCCGTTTGGAAGTTTTTGTGGAACATACACACACACACATTGAGTTTTATATATATAGATTTATGTTGTTACCTATATTGATTGATTTTGGAGGTTTATGTTGTCACCTATATTGATTGATTTTAGAGGTTGTACATTGTTTCATTTTGTTACCTATATTGATTATGATTCCAATTCTTTAAAAGTGGTTTTTATGGGATATGATTTGAACCATTCTATGATAGAGATCAGTTATTCATATCATTTTAGTGGAATTATGGATGTCTGGAGTTTTAGTTGTTTTCTTATTTAATTGGCCCATCGAAGATATTAGCTTGATACTAGCCTTATTTTGAGAACAATTTAAGTCTCTGGGCTTATTTATGGATTTTACTTTATTATATCATATTTTATATATTTATCTTTATCTCGGTGAGATGTTAATCCAATCCACCGTATTTAATAACATCTTACTTTTATCCCTGGGAGGTGTTTATTAAGTCCACCTAATTTAGGGTTCCCAAGTTTGGGAAATTAGTCCCAGGAGGGCGCAAGCCTGAGTGGGAATTTGAGATAAGTGTATATGTATTGTCACGATGCCGGCTGGCAGGTACTGGATCCTCTGTGCCAGAGAGGGATTGGCGTGGACCGTGCTAGTGGACCGGTTCTAAGCCACTACTGGTTTTCACCAGAGCCCGCCGCAAAGCGGGATGGTCTTGCTGCGGCGGTAGTGACCAGGTCGTATCCACTAGCAACGGCTCACCTCTCTGGCTGCTGAAGATAGGCGCGGTACAAGGGAGTAGGCAAAAGCAAGGTCGGACGTAGCAGAAGGTCGAGGCAGGCAGCAAGGATCGTAGTCAGGGGCAACGGCAGAAGGTCTGGAAACACAGGCAAGGAACACACAAGGAACGCTTTCACTGGCACTAAGGCAACAAGATCCGGCAAGGGAGTGCAGGGGAAGTGAGGTGATATAGGGAAGTGCACAGGTGAACACACTAATTGGAACCACTGCGCCAATCAGCGGCGCAGTGGCCCTTTAAATCGCAGAGACCCGGCGCGCGCGCGCCCTAGGGAGCGGGGCCGCGCGCGCCGGGACAGAACAGACGGAGAGCGAGTCAGGTAGGGGAGCCGGGGTGCGCATCGCGAGCGGGCGCTACCCGCATCGCGAATCGCATCCCGGCTGGCAGCGGAATCGCAGCGCCCCGGGTCAGAGGACGTGACCGGAGCGCTGCCGCGGGGAGAGTGAAGCGAGCGCTCCGGGGAGGAGCGGGGACCCGGAGCGCTCGGCGTAACAGTACCCCCCCCCTTGGGTCTCCCCCTCTTCTTAGAGCCTGAGAACCTGAGGAGCAGACTTTTGTCCAGGATGTTGTCCTCAGGTTCCCAGGATCTCTCTTCAGGACCACAACCCTCCCAGTCCACTAAAAAAAAATTTTTCCCTCTGACCTTTTTGGCAGCTAAAATTTCTTTGACCGAGAAGATGTCCGAGGAGCCGGAAACAGGAGTGGGAGGAACAGATTTGGGAGAAAAACGGTTGAGGATGAGTGGTTTGAGAAGAGAGACGTGAAAGGCATTAGGGATACGAAGAGAGGGAGGAAGAAGAAGTTTATAAGAGACAGGATTAATTTGACACAAAATTTTGAAAGGACCAAGATAGCGTGGTCCCAACTTGTAGCTAGGGACACGGAAGCGGACATATTTAGCGGAGAGCCATACCTTGTCTCCAGGGGAAAAAACGGGGGGAGCTCTTCTTTTCTTATCCGCGAACTTCTTCATGCGTGATGAAGCCTGTAAGAGAGAATTTTGGGTCTCTCTCCATATGATGGAAAGGTCACGAGAAATTTCATCCACAGCGGGCAGACCAGAGGGCAAGGGAGTAGGGAGGGGGGGAAGAGGGTGACGGCCGTACACCACGAAAAATGGGGATTTGGAGGAAGACTCAGAGACCCTGAAGTTATACGAGAATTCGGCCCATGGGAGGAGATCTGCCCAGTCATCCTGGCGGGAGGAAACAAAATGTCGCAAATAATCACCCAAGATCTGGTTAATCCTTTCTACTTGTCCATTGGACTGGGGATGATATGCAGAAGAAAAATTTAATTTAATCTTGAGTTGTTTACAGAGAGCCCTCCAGAATTTAGACACGAATTGGACGCCTCTATCCGAGACAATCTGCGTAGGCAACCCGTGAAGACGAAAAATGTGTACAAAAAATTGTTTAGCCAACTGAGGCGCAGAAGGAAGACCAGGAAGAGGGATGAAATGTGCCATTTTGGAGAATCGATCAACGACCACCCAAATAACAGTGTTGCCACGGGAAGGGGGTAAATCAGTAATAAAATCCATACCAATCAGAGACCAAGGCTGTTCGGGGACAGGCAGAGGATGAAGAAAACCAGCGGGCTTCTGGCGAGGAGTCTTATCCCGGGCACAGATAGTGCAGGCTCGCACAAAGTCCACAACATCCGTCTCCAGAGTCGGCCACCAATAGAAGCGGGAGATGAGTTGCACAGATTTCTTGATACCCGCATGACCTGCGAGATGGGAGGAGTGACCCCATTTGAGGATTCCGAGGCGTTGGCGAGGAGAAACAAAGGTCTTTCCTGGAGGAGTCTGCCTGATGGAGGCAGGAGAAGTGGAGATCAGGCAGTCAGGTGGAATGATGTGTTGCGGAGAGAGTTCAACTTCTGAGGCATCCGAGGAACGAGAGAGAGCATCGGCCCTAATGTTCTTATCGGCAGGACGAAAGTGAATCTCAAAATTAAATCGGGCAAAGAACAGAGACCACCGGGCCTGGCGAGGATTCAGCCGTTGGGCAGACTGGAGGTAGGAGAGGTTCTTGTGGTCGGTGTAGATAATAACAGGAGAACTTGATCCCTCCAGCAGATGCCTCCATTCCTCAAGTGCTAATTTAATGGCTAGAAGCTCTCGATCCCCGATGGAGTAGTTCCTCTCCGCTGGAGAGAAGGTCCTAGAGAAAAAACCACAAGTGACAGCATGCCCGGAAGAATTTTTTTGTAGAAGAACAGCTCCAGCTCCCACTGAGGAGGCATCAACCTCCAATAGGAAGGGTTTGGAAGGGTCAGGTCTGGAGAGGACGGGAGCCGAAGAAAAGGCAGACTTGAGTCGTTTAAAGGCGTCTTCTGCTTGAGGAGGCCAGGACTTGGGATCAGCATTTTTTTTGGTTAAAGCCACGATAGGAGCCACAATGGTAGAAAAATGTGGAATAAATTGCCTGTAATAATTGGCGAACCCCAAAAAGCGTTGGATAGCAAGGAGTCCGGAGGGGCGTGGCCAATCTAAGACGGCAGAGAGTTTGTCTGGATCCATCTGTAGTCCCTGGCCAGAGACCAAATATCCTAGAAAAGGAAGAGATTGGCATTCAAACAGACATTTCTCAATTTTGGCATAGAGTTGGTTGTCACGAAGTCTCTGAAGAACCATACGGACATGCTGGCGGTGTTCTTCTAGATTGGCAGAAAAAATTAGGATATCGTCCAGATATACAACAACACAGGAGTATAACAGATCACGAAAAATTTCATTGACAAAGTCTTGGAAGACGGCAGGGGCGTTGCACAGTCCAAAGGGCATGACCAGATACTCAAAGTGTCCATCTCTGGTGTTAAATGCCATTTTCCACTCGTCCCCCTCTCTGATGCGGATGAGGTTATAGGCGCCTCTTAAGTCCAATTTAGTGAAGATGTGGGCACCTTGGAGGCGATCAAAGAGTTCAGAGATGAGGGGTAAGGGGTAGCGGTTCTTAACCGTGATTTTATTAAGACCGCGGTAGTCAATGCAAGGACGTAGGGAGCCATCTTTTTTGGACACAAAGAAAAATCCGGCTCCGGCAGGAGAGGAGGATTTACGGATAAAGCCCTTTTTTAGATTCTCCTGGACGTATTCGGACATGGCAAGAGTCTCTGGGGCAGAGAGAGGATAAATTCTGCCCCGGGGTGGAGTAGTGCCCGGGAGGAGGTCGATAGGGCAATCATAAGGCCTGTGAGGAGGTAGAGTCTCAGCTTGTTTTTTGCAGAAAACATCCGCGAAGTCCATATAGGCCTTAGGGAGACCGGTTACTGGAGGAACCACAGAGTTACGGCAAGGGTTACTGGGAACCGGTTTTAGACAGTTCTTGGAACAAGAGGACCCCCAACTCTTGATCTCCCCAGTGGACCAATCCAGGGTAGGGGAATGAAGTTGAAGCCAGGGAAGTCCAAGGAGAATTTCCGAGGTGCAATTGGGGAGGACCAAAAGTTCAATCCTCTCATGATGAGATCCGATGCTCATAAGAAGGGGCTCCGTGCGGAAACGTATGGTACAGTCCAATCTTTCATTATTTACACAATTGATGTAGAGGGGTCTGGCGAGACTGGTCACCGGGATGTTGAACCTGTTGACGAGAGAGGCCAAAATAAAATTTCCTGCAGATCCAGAGTCCAAGAAGGCCACTGTAGAGAAGGAGAAGGCAGAGGCAGACATCCGCACAGGCACAGTAAGACGTGGAGAAGCAGAGTAGACATCAAGGACTGTCTCACTTTTGTGCGGAGTCAGCGTACGTCTTTCCAGGCGGGGAGGACGGATAGGACAATCTCTCAGGAAGTGTTCGGTACTAGCACAGTACAGGCAGAGGTTCTCCATACGGCGTCGTGTCCTCTCTTGAGGTGTCAGGCGAGACCGGTCGACCTGCATAGCCTCCACGGCGGGAGGCACAGGAACAGATTGCAGGGGACCAGAGGAGAGAGGAGCCGAGGAGAAGAAACGCCTCGTGCGAACAGAGTCCATATCTTGGCGGAGTTCCTGACGCCTTTCGGAAAAACGCATGTCAATGCGAGTGGCTAGGTGAATAAGTTCATGTAGATTAGCAGGAATTTCTCGTGCGGCCAGAACATCTTTAATGTTGCTGGATAGGCCTTTTTTGAAGGTCGCGCAGAGGGCCTCATTATTCCAGGACAATTCTGAAGCAAGAGTACGGAATTGTACGGCATACTCGCCAACGGAAGAATTACCCTGGACCAGGTTCAACAGGGCAGTCTCAGCAGAAGAGGCTCGGGCAGGTTCCTCAAAGACACTTCGGATTTCCGAGAAGAAGGAGTGTACAGAGGCAGTGACGGGGTCATTGCGGTCCCAGAGCGGTGTGGCCCATGACAGGGCTTTTCCGGACAGAAGGCTGACTACGAAAGCCACCTTAGACCTTTCAGTGGGAAACAGGTCCGACATCATCTCCAGATGCAGGGAACATTGGGAAAGAAAGCCACGGCAAAACTTAGAGTCCCCATCAAATTTATCCGGCAAGGATAAGCGTATCCCAGGAGCGGCCACTCGCTGCGGAGGAGGTGCAGGAGCTGGCGGAGGAGATGACTGCTGAAGCTGTGGTAGTAACTGTTGTAGCATAACGGTCAGTTGAGACAGCTGTTGGCCTTGTTGCGCTATCTGTTGTGACTGCTGGGCGACCACCGTGGTGAGGTCAGCGACAACTGGCAGAGGAACTTCAGCGGGATCCATGGCCAGATCTACTGTCACGATGCCGGCTGGCAGGTAGTGGATCCTCTGTGCCAGAGAGGGATTGGCGTGGACCGTGCTAGTGGACCGGTTCTAAGCCACTACTGGTTTTCACCAGAGCCCGCCGCAAAGCGGGATGGTCTTGCTGCGGCGGTAGTGACCAGGTCGTATCCACTAGCAACGGCTCACCTCTCTGGCTGCTGAAGATAGGCGCGGTACAAGGGAGTAGGCAAAAGCAAGGTCGGACGTAGCAGAAGGTCGGGGCAGGCAGCAAGGATCGTAGTCAGGGGCAACGGCAGAAGGTCTGGAAACACAGGCAAGGAACACACAAGGAACGCTTTCACTGGCACTAAGGCAACAAGATCCGGCAAGGGAGTGCAGGGGAAGTGAGGTGATATAGGGAAGTGCACAGGTGAACACACTAATTGGAACCACTGCGCCAATCAGCGGCGCAGTGGCCCTTTAAATCGCAGAGACCCGGCGCGCGCGCGCCCTAGGGAGCGGGGCCGCGCGCGCCGGGACAGAACAGACGGAGAGCGAGTCAGGTAGGGG
Organism: Hyla sarda; assembly: GCF_029499605.1. Classification (NCBI taxonomy): domain Eukaryota; kingdom Metazoa; phylum Chordata; class Amphibia; order Anura; family Hylidae; genus Hyla; species Hyla sarda. The sequence goes on from NC_079189.1 coordinate 88,374,641, forward strand.
AGCCGGGGTGCGCATCGCGAGCGGGCGCTACCCGCATCGCGAATCGCATCCCGGCTGGCAGCGGAATCGCAGCGCCCCGGGTCAGAGGACGTGACCGGAGCGCTGCCGCGGGGAGAGTGAAGCGAGCGCTCCGGGGAGGAGCGGGGACCCGGAGCGCTCGGCGTAACATGTATCCTGGGGAAACCCTCATGGGTAATTTTGATTTATAAACTTTTCCTCTGCAGAAGTTTTGATAAATCTTCCCCTATGTAACTATTGTACACTAAATCATTATTATTTATTTGCTAAAACTGTAGCACCTTATTATCTAAAAATATGTCAGGGCACAACAGTTGCACTAAAAATCTACCAGTTACACAAAACTTTTCTCTGCAACAAAACTTTCCACAATAATGGATACAATAATTAAACTTAGTTTGTCGCACATTTCGATCAGATAACAATCATGCCAGAAGAAAACGTTCTAAATAAAGTGAATTTACTGCTCAGCTCTGATGTGGTTCTTTACTATTATTGTCTAGCAAATTCCTCTGCCTGACTCTGGATCTGTAAATAACTAAAGCTACTTTAGTGTCTCATAGTTGATATCGCTGGTTGAATGATTATATGATGTGAGAAAATAACAACATTTGCAGTTCTGGGAAATCTCATATAGATGAATGTGCATAAAGCAGCTAAATCGTGAAATTTATTATTATTTGAAAGCACATTAAATGACGTCTTTATTCTTTAGTTCAGAAACCATGAACATTATGCTGATGAGATCAGATCCACAGCTGGCAAATGACAGGAACAAGCGCAAAGTATACTTGACAGATGGTATTGCTTTTCAAGAGGCATATTTCTGAAGGCTCAACAAACTCTTCTTTATATGAACATTTTGAGAATTTAAAACCTTCCCATAATATCTAATGTAAAATGAACTGCAAAGCTGTTTAGGGTCTGTCTCACAGAGCATGTCCTAACACTGTATTCTACATGTGGCACACAAAGAAACCACATAAGCTTCAGCCCACGGCAAACAGTCAGCTTCATTTCCCTCAGCAGTTGGACACTGCCAGAAACTCAATATTAATCACTTGAGAAGAATTACTTTACAAATGTTCAAAGCAAAGACAGTGTGATTGAATTTATATTAGAATGGTTAGATAAGTAATGCGAAGCACAGATGTATGGCAGTAAATATTATGTGAACCAAAAATCAAATGCTACTTTTATTTAACATTTTATATATTTTTCATTTTCAAATAGATATACTTTTGTATTGAAATGGCACATTGTATAAAACTCCATAGAAATGTTATGCAGATTCCTGGATGATTTCGAAAGCATGGTAAATTTTTGAACCCATGGATACTTAAATATAAACTTGAAGGGGTACCCCGGGGAACTTAACCCATAGTCCAGTTCAGCTGTCACTTCATACAGGGAGTGAGAGAAAGACATCATTCTCAGATCCTCCTTGTCTTTGTGCAAACCCCTAAATGAGACAAGCCCCGACCATACTGGAAGACAAACACTACGTGATTTCTGGCTTCCCAGCCACACCTCCCCTCCCTGTGTGAGGATCTAGCCCAGTCTCCTCAGCACATAGCACTGCTCTTTTCCTGCTGTAGAGCTCACCTCTGACTGCTGCCATTCAGAGAATATCATAATTTATTGCTGAGGGGAAGGACAGTTTGAAAGAAAAGGCATGTACAGTGGGTTTACAACAACACAGCATGCACAAAGATAGCAAAAGCAATTGGCTGGCAGAGCTGCACTGACCGCTGGGAGTTGTAGTCTGGGCTGCAAGCAAGAAAAAATAATATTCAGGAGACAACAGGGGCCACACTAGCTAGCAAAATCACATGGATAACTACAGGATACACAGAACAGGTATTGTGGTGGCTTTAGGCCATTTTTATTTTTATTAACTTTCCCGGAGCACCCTTTTAATTATATATGATAAATATAAACTAAAATATATTTGATCTAACAAAACATGTCATAGAAAAATGATTGCTATTTGCATTTTCACAGGCCTTTTCAAAAATGAAAGAAGCAATCTGCTTAAGCTGCTGTTGGATAGCAGTTTAATGTTCCCCGTGTGGTGAGGTTAGTATTACTTACCCCTCCACAATGCTCCGGGGTGCCCTCCGGGTCCAGCGCTGGTCTTCCGGTGTCTTCTCGGCCCTCTCCGATGACGTCAATACGCTGCTGCGCACATCATCCAATAGGAATGGTGTACACAGCGGCGTAATGAAGTCGCTACGCAGGCCCAGTAAGGCCTTGCGGAAGACAGCGGAGGACCGGAGAAGACAGCAGAGGACCGGAGATGACCAGGAGAGCCCAGCGGAGACCAGGGGTCACCATCGGGAGCGGCGGGGACACCATCGCGAGCAGCGGGGACAGGTGAGTACAGCTTCCTACTTTACATTGCACGAATCCCTCAACATACGATGGATTCGACAAACGATGGCTCGTTTGGAACGAATTACCATCGTATGTTGAGGGACCACTGTGTATAGCTGCCTTAATAACCAGACTAGCCGAGGTACCGAACGGGTTCCCGCCGAGGATATTGCTAAAAGTCTGGAAGTCAGCAACAGATACTGGGACTATAGATACTGGAGGCTGACCTGGGTTTCTCAGACTTTTGGATTCCTTTTAAAGCTGCTTTGATGGGGTGTGTACCTAATATGGAAGGAAGGCTAGGATTATATAAGGAACGAAAATGTTGTATGCCTGCTAAATAACTGCGAATTGTTACGCCTAGCACTCCGGGTCCCCGCTCCTCCCCGGAGCGCTCACGGCGTCTTTCTCCCTGCAGCGCCCCGGTCAGTCCCGCTGACCGGGAGCGCTGCACTGTCATGGCCGTCGGGGATGCGATTCGCACAGCGGGACGCGCCCGCTCGCGAATCGCATCCCAGGTCACTTACCCGTCCCGGTCCCCTGCTGTCTTGTACTGGCGCGCGCGGCTCCGCTCTCTAGGGCGCGCGCGCGCCAGCTCTCTGAGATTTAAAGGGCCAGTGCACCAATGATTGGTGCCTGGCCCAATTAGCTTAATTGGCTTCCATCTGCTCCCTGGCTATATCTGATCTCCTCCCTTGCACTCCCTGGCCGGATCTTGTTGCCCTTGTGCCTAGTGAAAGCGTTCCCTTGTGTGTTCCTAGCCTGTGTTCCAGACCTCCTGCCGTTGCCCCTGACTACGATCCTTGCTGCCTGCCCCGACCTTCTGCTACGTCCGACCTTGCTTCTGTCTACTCCCTTGTACCGCACCTATCTTCAGCAGTCAGAGAGGTTGAGCCGTTGCTAGTGGATACGACCTGGTTGCTACTGCCGCAGCAAGACCATCCCGCTTTGCGGCGGGCTCTGGTGAAAACCAGTAGCCTCTTAGAACCGGTCCACTAGCACGGTCCACGCCAATCCCTCGCTGACACAGCGGATCCACAACCCGTAAGCCGAATCGTGACAGTAGATCCGGCCATGGATCCCGCTGAGGTGCCGCTGCCAAGTCTCGCTGACCTTACCACGGTGGTCGCTCAGCAATCGCAGCAAATTGCCCAACAAGGACAGCAGCTGTCGCAGTTGACCGCCACGTTACAGCAACTTCTGCCTCTGCTACAGCAGCAACCATCTCCTCCGCCAGCTCCTGCACCTCCTCCGCAGCGAGTGGCCGCTCCTAGCCTCCGCTTGTCCCTGCCGGACAAATTTGATGGGGACTCTAAACTCTGCCGTGGATTTTTGTCTCAGTGTTCCCTGCATATGGAGATGTTGTCGGACTTGTTTCCTACAGAATGGTCTAAGGTGGCGTTTGTAGTAAGCCTTCTTTCAGGAAAGGCCTTGTCTTGGGCCACACCGCTCTGGGACCGCAATGATCCTGCCACAGCCACAGTCCAGGCCTTCTTCGCTGAAGTCCGGAGTGTCTTCGAGGAGCCTGCCCGAGCTTCTTCTGCCGAGACTGCCCTGTTGAACCTGGTCCAGGGTAATTCTTCAGTGGGCGAGTACGCCATCCAATTTCGTACTCTTGCTTCCGAGTTATCATGGAATAACGAGGCTCTCTGCGCGACCTTTAAAAAAGGCCTATCCAGTCGCATCAAGGATGTGCTGGACGCACGAGAGATTCCTGCCAACCTCCAAGAACTCATCCATTTGGCTACCCGCATTGACATGCGTTTTTCTGAGCGACACCAAGAGCTCCGCCAGGAAAAAGACTTAGATCTCTGGGCACCTCTCCCACAGCATCCTTTGCAGTCTACGCTTGGGCCTCCCGCCGAGGAGGCCATGCAAGTGGATCGGTCTCGCCTGACCCAGGAAGAGAGGAATCGCCGTAGGGAAGAAAATCTCTGTCTTTACTGTGCCAGTACCGAGCATTTCTTGGTGGATTGCCCTATCCGTCCTCCACGTCTGGGAAACGCACGCACGCACCCAGCTCACGTGGGTGTGGCGTCTCTTGGTTCCAAGTCTGCTTCTCCACGTCTCACGGTGCCCGTGCGGATTTCTCCTTCAGCCAACTCCTCCCTCTCAGCCGTGGCCTGCTTGGACTCCGGTGCCTCTGGAAATTTTATTTTGGAGTCGTTTGTTAATAAATTCCGCATCCCGGTGACCCGTCTCGTCAAGCCGCTCTACATTTCCGCGGTCAATGGAGTCAGACTGGATTGCACCGTGCGTTACCGCACAGAACCCCTCCTGATGTGTATTGGACCCCACCACGAAAGGATTGAGCTCTTCGTTCTCCCCAACTGTACCTCTGAGGTCCTCCTCGGTCTGCCGTGGCTCCGGCTTCATTCTCCCACCCTTGATTGGACCACCGGGGAGATCAAGAACTGGGACTCTGCCTGCCTTAGGAAGTGCCTCTCCCCCCCTCCCAGTCCTGTCAGGCAAGCCTCTGTGCCTCCTCATGGCTCCCGTCCTTGTGTCACCCTGCCCCGTGCCAAGCTTCACCCTCTGCCCTCCCTCCCCATTCCAACTCCTGCTGCACTGCCTGCCGTTGAGGAAACCCTCCATTCTTTCCCGGTGTCCTCATCCCAGGGGAGGCAGTTACCGGACAAAAAAAAGGGGAGACCTAAGGGGGGGGTACTGTTACGCCTAGCACTCCGGGTCCCCGCTCCTCCCCGGAGCGCTCACGGCGTCTTTCTCCCTGCAGCGCCCCGGTCAGTCCCGCTGACCGGGAGCGCTGCACTGTCATGGCCGTCGGGGATGCGATTCGCACAGCGGGACGCGCCCGCTCGCGAATCGCATCCCAGGTCACTTACCCGTCCGGGTCCCCTGCTGTCTTGTGCTGGCGCGCGCGGCTCCGCTCTCTAGGGCGCGCGCGCGCCAGCTCTCTGAGATTTAAAGGGCCAGTGCACCAATGATTGGTGCCTGGCCCAATTAGATTAATTGGCTTCCATCTGCTCCCTGACTATATCTGATCTCCTCCCTTGCACTCCCTGGCCGGATCTTGTTGCCCTTGTGCCTAGTGAAAGCGTTCCCTTGTGTGTTCCTAGCCTGTGTTCCAGACCTCCTGCCGTTGCCCCTGACTACGATCCTTGCTGCCTGCCCCGACCTTCTGCTACGTCCGACCTTGCTTCTGTCTACTCCCTTGTACCGCGCCTATCTTCAGCAGTCAGAGAGGTTGAGCCGTTGCTAGTGGATACGACCTGGTCACTACCGCCGCAGCAAGACCATCCCGCTTTGCGGCGGGCTCTGGTGAACACCAGTAGTGACTAAGAACCGGTCCACTAGCACGGTCCACGCCAATCCCTCTCTGGCACAGAGGATCCACCTCCTGCCAGCCGGCATCGTGACACGAATGGTACTATGAGATAGTTTGAGAGAAGAGTGGCAAAATGATGTGAAAGCTAGGATGTACTGGATGTCGAAGGGAGAAGAGGAAGGATGTTTATGTGTAAATTTAAGAAAGGTATTCCAGGCAAGCTTGTAGGTTCTGGCTGTGTTGTTGGCTAAGGAGTTGTTAATCAATTGTAAAGCCCCTAACAAATGAGTTCTTAGTCCAGAGTAAAAGAGCTGAGGGGAGGTGCTGGAGTAGCTACCCTGTCTGCCTGTAGCATGACCTGTCAGAAAACCTGCAAATTAAAGCGTGAAAGTGCGTCAGCAGTAGAATTCCTGTCACCTTCAATGTACACACACTTTATGTGAAATTTCCACATCAAGGCTGTATGCACCAACCTATGCAGGAAAGACATTATAGTCAATGATCTAGACCTGCCTTTCTGAATAATATCTTGAGTAGCCATGTTGTCAGTATGAAACACTACTGTGTGTCCCTGCCACAAGTGCCCCCATGTTTGAGCTTCTGCGACTATTGGTACTATCTCGAACAGGGCTGAAGTAGTAGAAAATTCTGGTAGCGCAAGAAGTTTCGGTGCCCAGGGTACTGAAAACCAGTGATTATTGAAGATAGCGGCATACCCGGCTGAAGCGGCCGCGTCGGTAACCACCACTGGTGATGATGCATTGGCTACCGGAATAAACATGGATATACCGTTCCAACCTGTGAGATACTGGTCCCACATTACCAGATCAGCTTTAGCCGCTTGGCCGAGGACCACCGGGGAGTCCATTTCCGGAGCTGACGGCAACAGGGCCAATAGGCGGGAGACGAAAGCCCGGCCTTGAGGAATGATCCTCATTGCGAAGTTCAGCATCCCTAAGAGGCTCAATAACTGGTGTCTGTTGGTGACTGGGGAGCGAGCCATGCCATGAATTATTGTGCGAATGCGTTCTAATTTCTCTTGTGATAATCTGGCTACCATGTTTACAGTGTCCAACCCCACCCCCAGAAAAGTTATGGAAGTACAGGGATCCTTAACCTTTTTATCAGCTACTGGGATATTCAAGCAGCTGAACATGGACAAGAGTGTCTGCAAGTCTTTAGGTACTTCATTCGGACTTTCCAGCAAGAGAAAGTCATCTAGATAGTGAAGAATGTTGGCACAGGACCACTGATTAACCAAAATCCATTCTAAGGCTGTGGCAAAGGCATCGAAAAGCCAAGGGCTGCTTATAGAGCCGAAAGTGAGGCGAGTAGCAAAGTAATACTGTCCTTCCCACTTGATGCCATGCCACTGCCACAAATCTGGATGAATGGGCAGTAGCTTGAAAGCGTCGGTTATATCTGCTTTGGATAACCAGGTGACGGGGCCAAGGTCCAAAATACGCTGAATGGCCGCGTCTACCGAAGTATATTTCATGGTGAATTCTTCTGATGGTATTAAGGAGTTGAGGCTAGGAATATTGCAAGAATGGGGGGTGGACAAATAATAAATCATACGATATTTATTAAAAAATTTCCCACATGCAACTCCAATGGGGCTCACTCTCCATTGGTTATATGGGGCCCTGTGGAACGGACCGATGACAAAGCCTTTAACAACCTCATTTTTTAACAGCTCCGTGACTACTCCTGGGTTGGCAGAAGCTGAGTGCAAATTTCGGCATTCGAATGTTTCCTGGGGTAAACTAACCAGGCCTGTGTGAAACCCTGACTCAAAACCCTTACACAGGAATTCTGCCAGATCAGAAGCCGGGTGACCCTGGAGGTATTCTTTCAGAATTTGAGTGTTTATCCCGCCTAGTCATGCCTCTTGTCCAGTCTTTTTGGGGCATTGGCTCTTAGGGTGAGCTCGATAACAGACGCTGCAGACATGCAACAATCGGCACTGGCTGAATCTGCACGATGAGTAGTTGAAATTGTTGCATATCTGCGCTTTCCCTAAATAATGAACTGGCCTGCCTAACTTGTCCACCGAGGGACCTGACTGTGTGAATTGGGTCAATGTAGCAGCGGCCTTAGCAGAGAAGGAGCGATAATAATCGTAAAACGCAAGCCCTCCGTATTTGTACCCGAGATCCACTAGTTTGTGAAGGTATTGATCTAGTTCACTGCGCCTATGAGGACTGGCAGCACACACGACATCTCTGTAGAGACCAAAGGCCAGGACAAACTCTGGAATATTCAATTTCTTGTTTAGTCTTGGGTCCCTAGCCTTGACAACTGAAACTACTCACCGCAGACAAAGGTTTTATTGTCAAGGATGTCCTGAGAAGCCACCAGGAGAGAAGCTAAGTTAACATCTTTCCCTTCGAGGATGTCTCTCCTAATGGCTTCAGGTATAAAATGTGCCGGAATGAGGCTGACTGATTGAGAGGACGTACCTGCGGAACTTAACCTGGAAGAGGGATCGGGGGTAGGTGTGAACGCTCCCGAGCTAGATGCAGCTGGTGGTCCTGACAGCATAACTGGAGTGGTGGCTGCCACCAGTGGCGTGCCGGCGCCTGAACCTGCCGAGCCCACGGCCGCTGAGGTTCCTGCAGTTGGTGAGGGACCGACGGCATCGAGGGTGCTGCCGAGGAGGTGGCAGAAGGACGGGACTCTAGAGAGGTCAACCTATCCTGCATCTCGTTTATTGAGGTGGACAATGAGTTTAATAACATATGGATCTGTACAAGAGATACAGGATCGCGATCTTCTTGGCTGTGGACGCTATGAGTCTTGTGGGAATTCAGGATCCTAAATAATTTGGCTTTCCTTGCCGTGGCAGGGAAGGGAATTCCCTGACAACGAAGTTCGGCCGTAATTCTAGGAATGGTCCATGACCTAAGCGTCATCGCGTTCCCGCCAGACGAAGAACTTGCTGGTGAGGGAAGAGCAGTGGAAGGAGGGGCAGCGGCCCCTTCCACACTATCTACTACGTAGGACATCTCCTGAAAGACAATAACGTACCGTCAGGAGTAACCTAAACTTAAAGAAACTGATGCTACCGAAAATAAACGACGTGAGGCACGTGGATTGACAAGACAATCAGCCTCAGGGAGTGCGTATGACAAGACTGGTGAACTATATGTGACAATACGTCAGATTACGAGACGCGAGGACTGCCGCGGGCAGTTAGCTTCTACTGACAATCCTGTGACTATAAGAAAGTACGAGGATTCGAGGATTGACTCACCAATCCACCTCGAAACCTATGACAAACGTGCAACAATAGCCTACCCTTAGTGCAAATCTACCGTTATCCGTAACCGCGCCGACATATATATGTATATACGCATGCGTGCACATATATACATACACATATATATACTCATAAACACATACCCATGTATGCATTCCAATACACATTTAGCCAAAAATAACCATCCTATCGAGTAATAAACAATTCCCAGCCCTAATACTCACAAAACGTGCCCTGGACCTAGCTAAGGAAAAGGGAAAAAAAAATGAGTGCTGCCACCCAGTGTGGTACTCCGAGACGTCCGAGAAAAAGAAATTGTAATGTAATGGTCAGCTACCTTGGAGTTGAACCAGAAAATTGCTTCCAACGCCCGGAAAGGGATATAAGAGTAGCCTATAAAGTAAGATGGTGCAGAAAGACTCAATTTACCAGAAGGCTGGTTACCCAGTAAGAACACAAAAATCCCATCCCCCCCCCCCGACCTACGGACATGTGAAGAGATAAAATAATCAACAGTACATACTTAGAAGCCCTAGCACAGTTTTAGGTTGGTGAAGTGATGATGTATTGAAGTGGTCCCCTCGATGGACGGAACCTGAAATGAATAAAGTAAACGTGCTATGTCAGCATCACTTAATCTGACGACCGATATGACCGTAATTATCGTGCCCAGAAAATACATGACTGTGAAAAAACTAGCATGTGTAACCAAAATGACCAGTAATATCAGCGAGATCTAGAATCATGCTAACTAAACCAGGCCAGCTAAAACCGGTTCGACCTCTTGCTACCATAGTGACATAAGGGCGCACTCCCGTCCGGCGCCCCCGCTCCCCCTGAAATTAAGGGGCGGGAAAATACGCAGCAGCGAATACGCAGCAGAATACGCAAGGCGAGAACGCACCCCCCCAGTGACCCGCCACTCCTTATGGCTATAGAACCACAACATTGGAAAAACAAAACAACTTCAACCTAAGCCATCTCCCCCCCAAATGCAATTTGTGTTGGTCATGAAACTGTGATCCTGACGCCCCTGCCAGCCAACAAGGAGTGCCCGTAATTGGGTCATGCCATACCCCCAGGACGCTGCCAGCGATCCGTGCCCGCACAGTCCAGGAGCCCAGGAGGCAAATATAACAGCTCCGTCATGTCCCGGTGCTGGCGCAAACCCTTGTCCTCCCTTAGTCAATTCCAGGGTATGTCCATGACGGCGTAAGGAACCCCAGCGCGGCTTCTGCTCTCTCTGGCGAGCCCTGCGCCAGCACGGACACCCCAGACCAGGTGACGGAACCCAGCCGCACCTTCTAAGTTCAACACGCTGGGCTTATTATGCCCTGATAGCCGATACACTGACCTGCCAGAAAGTCCCTTTCCCGAACGCTGCCCTGCGCTGCCCAAGCTCCTAAGCACCCGGAGCAATGTCACCGACAGCCCACGTGACCTGCCGGATGTCAACAAACCCACTTGCGTGTGCCGCCTCGCTGCTTCCTGTGCCGCCTGTATATGTGTACCTCGATTTGGTTACGGTCGGGACCTGACCGCTTGTCAGGTAAGAATCGAGGGCTGCCGAGCCCTAAGACCTGCAAAAACCCGCGGAAAAAGAATTCAAACCAGGCACCCTGAAGGCGCCCTTACCTGACAACTCGGATCACTGCCTGAGGAGTGTGCGGGACCGGAAGCTGACACCCGGAAGCGAGATGATGCTGTAGCAGAGACCAGGGAGTCGTGGACTCTGCTTAAATCATGCCCAGACTCCTCCCACAAATTAGGTTAGCTCTACCAGCTAACCTTCACTTATGTCTTGCAATAGAGACCCATGCAGGTAGCTATAAATAAAGGCAATTTCTGTTAAAGGGAAGAGGGGTCATTGGAATGTGTAAAATTTTACATTAGTAATCCCACATAAAGCAAGCCCAGGCAGCATCTGGCAGCATCAAAACAAAGGTGCCATACAAAGCTAGGTAAAATAATAAAAACAAGTTACTTCAGAGTTTTTAGACAGATTAAGGCACTTTTGTGTATTTTGTTTTCAGACTGACACAAGGATCACTAGCCCTATTGTAGGTGTAGCTTTGTATAGTACTATATAGTGTTCATATAACCTTACAGACACGCATTCTTACACTGATAAGAGTATGCATTACAGTACAATATTATAATCTGGAAAGCAAGCTACACTGTATACACTCTTTATTATATGTCTCCTAAGACTGGCTGCATACAATATAGATGCCGGACATGTTGTACACCTACCATTTTAAGATATATCTTAGCATTTAATGTTAATTCAATTTATTTTGGTGTGACACAATTTCAGCCACAACATTTAGCGTTATTTATTTATTCATTTTACCTTGCTCAGCAAATAGTATGCTGGTATGTTCTAGCAAATGTTTACAGTTGACAGCTATGTGTACCTTTAACTGATCTTAGGCTTCCTCCATAGTGATACAAGGAATTATTTAATGCGTACCTGACAAAAAAAAAAAAAAAAAAACAGTGTAGCCATTGGCAATGGTCTCTGATCATATCCAGCCATTTCTTTTTATTTCTTCAGTTTTTTCCTCTGGCTGTAAGCAGACTCATTTTCCTGTATAGAGATCAGTTGTTGTCCTAAACTCTATATAGAGAGATTTTTGAGAACCAATCCCAGCTCAGCTAACAAGCTCTGGTAAAGTGAAAGCTGAGCTGGGATTGGTCACTGTGGGAAAATTACTCCACTTTTTCTCTTACACAGTTTGATAAATCTGGGCCTATGGGTGTTCCCAGGCAGTGAGGATTCTTGCCCTCACAGCTGTAAACTTCTTGTCTCTTAGTTGCCAGGTAGTTAGCAGTAGCCAATCAGCTGTAGTCTCCTCCCTACAGGTCTCTTCTCTGTTAACCTCGGAAATACACAGAGTAAAGGGAAACACAACCACATACACACCTCAACTACTCACACACAGCTCAGCCCTACTGTATATACATAGCAAAGCCCTCCAGACACTCAGCCCTACACACACTCACAGCCCTACACACACTCACACAGCCCTACATATACATACGCACACAGCCCTACATATACATACACACTCACAGCCCTACACACACTCACAGCCCTACATATACACACACACAGCTCTACATATACATACACACACTCATCCCTACACACACTCTCACAGCCCTACATATACACACAAAGCCCTACATATACACACACAGCCCTACATTTACATACACACACTTAGCCCTACACACACTCACAGCCCTACATATACATACACATACATCTCTCTATATATATACACACACACGCAGCCCTTCACACACACACACACTCTCAGCCCTACACACACTCAGCCGTACACACACTCACACACAGCCCTACATATATACACACACAGCCCTATATATACATACACACATACTTAGCCCTACATACACACACTCCCAACCCTTCACACACTCAGCCTACACAAACACACTCAGCCCTCCACACACTTTACCCTGCTGAATAATAATTTCTGAAAAACATTTATTTGTGACAGCTCCTATTTAAATGCTAGAATGTAGGTTTGTTGTAACAGATTTTCCACTAATGATTATCTGAGAACAGTAGCAGTGCTTTTGTGATATTTTGATATATATTTACTACAAAATGCCTAAACTACTTGGGTACCTTGACATACTATTATGTCAGATTGATGAGTTAATCAGGGGGGGGGGGGGAGGGGATAATCAGTGTGTACTATACTACTAGACAAACCTTTTACTATAAAACTGTATCAATATGGAGTTCAGTATAAATATTAAGGGCATATTATTAGGATACAAAGAAGTATTATGCAGCCACTCAGATGTACGGTATCCAAAATGTAAACTTCTTTATTTCAAGAGCATAAAAGGTAATGAGGCAGGTTTCAGGATAATGTCAGGAGAGGCAAATACAGGGGGCTATGGAGCAGTGGGTTCTGACAGCGGTTTCGTGCCCATAATGCACTTCGTCGAACCACCTTAAATGCACTTACTCACAAGTGCAATTTAAACAATTAGAAGGGGGGGCAGAAACATGAAGGAGGTGCTCAAGGGATAGTGTGAATATGCTAAAATACATGTATCTCGAGTAAACAATAACATCTAGTAAACTGTACACTGTTAAAAAGCTTATCTATAACAGGTGAGTATAAGTAAGAAACATATATATATATATATATATATATATATATATAATAATCTAATCTATCATTCAAGCCCAGAGGTTCTATGGCATTCAGCCTGAGGATCCATCTGGTTTCTCTTTGCAAAAGCTGTTTACCTCTATCTCCACCATCTTTTAAAGGTCTTATTTGTTCAAGACCTGCAAATTTCAATACGGAAGCCTAGTTTTTATGATATTTATATATGTGTCCGATCAAATGGGGAACTCCCCTACCAGATTTGATGGAGTACATGTGCTCACGAATATGTACGTACAATTAATGCATGCTTTTCCCAATATAGTAGTATCCACAAGGACACACTATACAATTCACTTTGGCATATGATCATATAATTGACTTTTATTGTTACTTCACCTAACTGTAACGTATTGGCACACATAATGAGATGGCATAACGAGCATTACCCGCATCTAAAATTGCCTTTGGGCAGAGTTCTATTAAGCCAATCATTTTTCTGATTATGTTTTTTTGTTTTTTATAAGTTTGTCTTTTCCAAAAAATCTGAAATAATTTTGTTATTCCTAAATGTAATGATGGGGTTTAATGTTGCTGAAGGTCTTATTTATGGGTCGTCCTGTAATATAAACTAGTATTTATGTATTGTTTTCCTCATAATGTCATTCCGTATTGAGATGCAGGTCTTGAGCGAATAAGACCTTTAAAAGATGGTGGTGACAGAGGTAAACAGCTTTTGCAAAGAGAAACCAGATAGATCCTCAGGCTGAATGCTCTAGAACCTTTGGGCTTGAATGATAGATTTGATTATGCTGTTACCTGCATCATTACCTTTTATGTTCTTGAAATAAAGTTTACATTTTGGATACCGTGCATCTGAGTCGCTGCATTATACTGAGGTTCCTATGCGAGCTCCTGTTTGCCTTTTGGACACCGAGCACCAGGTAAAGATCCTTATAGGACTGCAATCACATGGCTCCTCGGCCAGAGTATCGCAGCACACATCCGTGAGTAAGGGCAGTGTTCAGCTTTTTCTATATATCCTCCTTAATGCTCTTATTGTACAATATTATTAGGATACAACATCAATTGAGAGGTGATAAATGTTTTGACAAATACCAACTCGTAGAATGAACTGGCAGCTTTGCTAGGAAATAGTTGTGACAGTTAATCTAGTGGATCTGCTTGGCTTTTTCTGGAGGCAGCATGGTTGGCCTCTATCAGAAAAAAATCTTTTTTTTAGAACTAATTTTACTTCCGTCTAGTAGTTGCAGTGTCTCCTTGACGAATCATATGCCATTATTGTATGTACAGAAAACCTGCTTCAATATGAACTTTCATATGAAGGCTTATCATGTAATACTGTAAAATGACACTGGATTAGGACAGTACTCTTTGAAGTTTACCTATCATGGTCAATAAAAGACTATATTCTGGGACATCATACTAGGCTTTGTTATTCTTTAATATGCCATGATTTTCTGTTCATTTTATATAATTGGCCATAATGCAGTTACATTTTTTGGAGGTTATCTTAGGTAAAGTTCTAAGAAAAGAAAGTTCACATGCACAGTACATTAAACATTGATAGATTCTGACTGTATAGCCACTGCTACTAAACATGAGAAGCCAAGGCTGCTATTGTACTGATAAAGATATTGTTTCTACTTCTTCAGTTATTACATGTATATACTTTAAACCCTTTATCTACTTCACTTCTTGGCACAACTTTTCTGCTATACTGGAATTTTTATTCTGTTTTAGAATGATATTCTTAATCATTTTATATTCTACAGAAGTAGGTAGTGTGGTGGAAAACAGCAGTCCCTTCTCCTGTACCTATTTGAGGCATCTACTTAATGGAAGGGATTACCTAAATGCCCAGGGCATCTATTTAAAGGAGATGTCCTGTGCGGACTATTCCTATTCCATCCTGCCCGGGCTGCAAAAAAAGAGAAAACAAACTTTCACTTACCTTCCTACATTCCCCTGGAGCTCCGCAACAGCTGATCGGTAGGCCGGGATGTCTACTTCCCTTACCCCGGGACGTCACACGGCACTTCAGCCTATCACTGGCCGAAGTAGGACATTGCAGCGGACATTGCAGCGGATATCGCAGCGGCCGGTGATAGGCTGAAGCGCCGTGTGACGTCCTGGGCTAAGGGAAGTAGACAGCCCGGCCAACCAATCAGCTGTTGCGGAGCTCCGAGGGAACGTAGGAAGGTAAGTGAAAGTTTGTTTTCTCTTTTTTTGCAGCCCGGGCAGGAAGGAATAATCTGCACCGGACATCTCCTTTAAAGGGGGATTTCCTACCAACTGGGGGCTTCTACTAGCTGGGGGAATACTCACCTACAGGGGGTATCTTCTTATTCTGAGGAGAATTACCCATGTACTGGGAGAATTTACTTAATTAGGGATTACCTACCTACTCAAGGCATGTATTTAATTGCAGGAATACCTACCTACTAGGCTTATCTACTTTATGGGGGGAATTACCTATCTATTGGGGCTGTTACTTGATGGAGATATTACCTACCTACTTGGAGCATCTGCCTAATGAGTGGAATAATCCACCTACTGAGGACATCTAGCTAATCATGGAAAATTCCTACCTAGTTGGGGGCATCTATTTTAAGGGGAGGGAAATTGACCAGTGCACCTACCTTCTCCCAACACACTTACCTATTCACTCAAACTATGCAGGGCAGCAATGGATGAGTTATTTGGGCACTAAAGTTGCAAGTAGCTGTTCTTGCCTAGGAACCAAAAAAATCTAACACCGGCCCTGCCCTTTAGGTAACTCTACTGATCTTGCAACTTTGGATGCCAAAATAGTTCCACTTCCAGACCTCTACTGTGGATATTGTTTCCATAATCAACTACAAAGTGAAGTGAGTATATTGTAGTACAGTCAGGATTCTCTTTCCACACAAACTGTTTATTATTATACTTATTAACATAAGTTTCAGGAATAAAAGACATTAATCTATGCAGAACAGCCTTTTCTTGACCAACTCCAACTTTTGCCCATGGGCAGTGAGGGGTTACTTACATGTACATGAAATACTCTAACCACATAACTAACAATAAAACACAACCTAATTTAGTTAAAGTAACTTTAATAAGAAATACAAAAAGAGAAAATTAAGCAAATACTGTAATTTGAAATAGCAAGCAAAGGTGATACATTAAAACAGTTTTATCCCTTGTGTTAACGCTTCTTTGAACAAGGTCACAAATTACAGGATATTTCTATTTTTTTTCTTCATAATTACATATGTAAAAATAAAGAAATTGGATCAGGAACCTTAAATAAATGTCAATAATACATTGGGTTCTCATTATTTAAAAGGAACATTTACACACAAATATTTAACAACTGTTGTATACACTTGCTTGTTTCTCTCAAATAGCAGGTTCATTGTATTTTGACATTTTTGTTCTGTTTTAAGATCATTATTAAGACATAAAACATGCAATTTACACAAAACATAATATAGGAATACAAGCTTTTATAACTAAGGGCAATAATTACAGTATCTTTTCTTTTTCTTGTAACATTCCATTCACCGTTTACATGATTTGGTTTACATATATAAATGATTGGTGTTTAAGAAAAATAATAGTAATTCCAAAGAATAATTCATTAAAGTGACTAGTGAAAAGAGATACAGGAAAGTTAAAATATCAACCAAAACAGCATTATGACATCTTTTTGAGCATATAGTTACTACAATTCTCTCCCGTTCCTTTTGTACTTCATTGCATAAAATGGAACTTATAACTTCTATAATGTAGTTATCTATAAAAATGTATCTACTACTATATCTTTATAAAAATGTCTAAAACAATGTTTATCTACAACTTCGATCATACATTCCTCTCTTATATATGTCCATTGTTCTGTACAGTATATGGCTGTCAGCATCAAGCATTTCGGGGGAGATGAACCAAGCTGTCTTTGTTGCCTATAGCAATCTATCAGAGTTCAGCTCTGGGCTACAAAGAGAATCTTACTAATAGACAGCTTAATAAATTTCCTCCTTCATTCTTATAAGCTAATGCAAAACAGAAAGTCAACATTTTGCAAGACTTTTGAACTTTTTTTTTATATAATAAATGAATAGGCTTCAATATTACAGGTTAAAAAATGTTATAAAGAAAAATTAAAATACAAGCATATTTTTGAGTGGAATACTCACACTGTGCAGAATAGTGCAGCAGAGAGCCAGACTGCAAGACTATTACCACACTGTGGCCAACGGATGCCAAGACCACATGTAAATACACTGTTTCTTTTTGTGCGATTCCTAAAATATCAGTTTCCAATGGACTTTTGTGCCCATTAAAATTAAGCAAATAACACATTTGGGGCTCACATTTGTTTTTACTTGTTTGCTGTAGGGAGTTTTTTTTTTTGCCATAAACACCTCCTTGGGGCCAATGTTAGTCTGTGGTGAATGGGGAATTATGAAATGCCAGACCCACATGACATTTTTTCATTTTTGCTGTTCTTTTACACCGTTTTTAGGCTCTGTGGCATGTTGAGGGTATGGCATTTTTCCCAACAAACTTGCTGTTTTTCCTACGGGAGAAAAAATGTTATGTGTATTTAAATGTTTTTCTGCCATTTTCCTTCCAATTAATGAAAATCATATCATGAATCACATGACTTGAAAAAAAAAAAAACACAGGAAAAAACGCCTATACTGAATCATAGGGGGAGGGGAAGATTAATCAAAACCTGTCCAGAGGAAAAATTGCTGATTTGCCCATAGCAACCAATCAGATTGCTTTTTTTATTTTAAAGAGGCCTTTTTAAAAATGAAAGAAGCAATCTGATTGGTTTCTACGGTCAACTCAGCAACTTTTATCTGGACAGGTTTTTATAAATCTCCCCCACAATTTTTGAAGAAAAAAAGCAGTATCTTGGGAGTGTAAAATGAAAGAGCAGTTTTGTGTTGCGCTTTTCTTGAGTTAATAAAATGTCAGCCAAAAGTTGTGTGTAACCCCACCCTCATACTTGAAATGATACATTTAACTTGTGCTACAAGATAATGTGGTTTACAAGATAATACATTATTGCAGTCCAGGAAACAATAAGCCATATTTTCCAATATAACCTAAGTGGTCAAATGTAGGTACTGTTTTTAGAATGAATTACCCAGATAAAGCTGATCTTCCCCAAAAGTCCCAATGACTCACACTAGTAACAAGGCATATGGAGTAAGTAAGGCTGACTAATATACCTCAATAAACCAATGGCCTCTTCCTTGGTTTGTGATACCTCAGTTGCCTTTTAATCTATTCTGATTCACTTGACCAGTTCTTTCAGTAAAGAACATTTTGGATAATGTGCCTTCTTTTCAAAAATGATATATTCATCATTATATTACATATATATTTGGTTTAAGTGAACAAATATTTTATTATAATCCTTGGAGAATGTATTTTTGAACATGAAACTTTCTTTTAAACATGAAAACTATCATATAATAACTTTTCATATTTCCTTTAGAGATGTATTAAGCTTTAACTTGAAAATGCCATTACATCAGTAAATGAAGTAAAGTAAACAGTCCAATGCACTTTTCACACCTAAAGTGTGTATTTTGGCCTTACCAAAGGTTTTACTAAAAAATTAGACACTTTTACAAATGAGCTTAAAAAATGATCAGTTGATATTGATGGCTTGGACTATTTTTACAAATATTGTGCAGATATAATGGTCTTTAATAATCTTTTTGAATAAATGTCACGTTCTTTTTACTTCTGTTTCATTGACTTGATAAATTGGTCAACCTGGAAGGATTGTTACAACTCAGCCAAGACAAACCTAAAACTTTCTAAAGAGAGATCAACCTGGCTTAAGTTTTCTGGGCACATGACTTAAAGGGGGAGAATTATGAAAACCTGTGTAAAGGAAAAGTTGCCCATAGCAACCAGACAGCTTTTTTACATTTTGCAGAGGCCTTGTTCAAAAGGAAAGACACAATCTTATTGGTTGCTATGGGCAAGTAGGCAACTTTTCACAGGTTTTGATAAATCTCCCCCAAAATGTTTATTCTTGACCATGTTACAGACAGTCCACTAACCTTTTACAGGACTCACTTACTTGCTACATTGTAGTCTTCTGTTAGCTTATGTTCTATATTTTTATTTTTGGCCCTAGAATGGTTAGGTTGGGTTTGCATATGTCCAGCACCTGGCATCCACTGTTTCTTCACGGCAGCCAGCTGCGTTCCCCTGTCCGATGATCTCTGTCGTGTCCAACCATCCGGTGTTAAAATTGAGATGCTAATTGATTGTGAACTGTTCAATTGAAATGAATGGGATGAGTTCTAGCATCAGTTTCCCTCCGGTGCATGCCAGAGGAATACTATGTCGGACAACTGATAAATGTGAACCCAGCTTTAGCCAGAAAAATACATAATACACAGGAAAGCTTAAGCTGCTTCACTTTCTTTTAGGTTCCATTTTTGTTTTTTCAATACCTAACCTAACACAGTACTTTGAACAGTCTTCCTCTTACTCAGCAAACACAACTTAAAAGGGTTGTCCAGAATCTGGGTCATGTTACAAAAAATCCTAATCTTTTATAACTTTTCAACTATCCTCTGATGATATCCTGCAATCCTATGTGATGACTAGGCTATAGTGATGCTGAGGTCATATCACATGACCATTGCTAAATTTTGTCTATAGTGAAGCCAATATCATGTGGAAAGAAGTCTGCTGGTAAATATATTAGATTTATATCTATTTTCTGTAACATATTTCTGGTTGTTTAAAATACCAAACATCAAACTTCATTGTCTTTATACTTAGTTAAGGTAAATATGTATTCATCACTGTCTTTGTTTTCAGACAGACTTTGCTTCATCACAAGTGAGCAATTTGCTTTTGTCAATGTTCTGAACAAGGCCGAGATATGAATCATACTTTTAACAAAGTCAAACAATGGATTGAAGACTCTTCCTGTAAGGATATGCATTCAATTATTTATTCATATTTATAGATTGTTTTTGTGTTACTTTCTTAACATAATGATTATACAATTTTGTGAAACCTAAATAAGAAAATCTATGTTGTGTCTGATTCTTTTATCATGTCTGTCTGACCACAGAATACAACCGGGGAATCAAGTTACATATTATTCTCAAAAATGGACTGGAAGCAAACCTCAAGTTTATTAAATTGATTTTGATGAGTTTATATTAGATCTTTGCAACCTGCATTAGAAAATACATTTTCTCATATGTAGTCAAGAGCTCCAGTTGCTTCGGGTACTATTATACTAAAAAATGAATGAACCACCAAACTTTCTACATTTTTCTGAATAGTTTTCAAGGAAATATTTAACATTTCAAACCACTAAGGATATTTATAAAAGGCCTTTTTTTTTTGTTTAGTGACCTGTACCTGTACATTGTAAGACAAATTCTACAGGATTCTACATGAATAATGCGACCATGAATTCCTAGTGTACTTTTTTTGGTTTTGCTTCACAGAGTATCAGCATATTTGTATATATCATACATGTCCTCATCTTATTGACCATGTTGCAGAATAATCTACAAGCCTAGAAGTATATAAGATGAACTGTTACTGTGTGAAATTTCAGTCTCTGACCCATGTCTCCTTTACAATATATATGGCATAGGAACACCTGTCAGTGAATCAGAAATATTAAAAAAAGGGTATCAGAAATATCCAACAAAGCTACAAAATGTACGGTAATTAAAAAAAGAGCAGTTAAGTAGAATTTTTCAGAACAGGAGTCACATTTTTAACTTTAAATTACAGTAAACACAAAAAATTATTTCCTTAATATGTTTATTTACAAAAAGACAAAATGTAAGAAAAATACTGAAATGGCTTTGTTTCTTCTTCGCTGAAAAGAGATAGTGACAATCCTGTAGTCAGAACACAAAGATAAGTTAATCTGTTCTAGAAGAAAAAGAGAATTCCTAAACTTGCCTGTAAATAAAAGAAAAAAAGATTGGAGCAACTGGATATCATGTGGTGATATACTGAGTTTTTAGCCTCAAAACTGAAATGTTTTTTTTGGATTGGTTTATTGATATGTTCATTAGGTTTATAGATAAGTCCAACCTTTTTCTTGTTGCTCAGACATGTTAAAAGGTAAGGCTGATTAGGGTCTAGTACTTGGTAGCATGCACTACTCTTTGGCTCAGTACTCAGTCCAAAGGATGCGCTCCATAGACACTAAGGCAACATATCAGTTGTACTGCGTTTCATCCGGCTATAACTAATGAATAGAGAGGGTCTCAGAACTCCTGTGCATAACATTGTACCCCCTATTTAGAGGGTAGGGAATACGTGTCTGTTCTTAGAGGGTCTGACCGCTGGGACCTCCCCACAATCTCCTGCCCGGTGCCCTAGTGTTCTGAACATTTGTGTTCAGAGCACAGGCTCTTCTCTTGCTCAAAGCGGCTGTGGTCGACAAGTCCCCTCCATGCATCTCTATTGGAGAGCTAAAGATACAGCGCTCATGTATCTCCGGCTCTCCCATAAAGAGGCATAAAGGAGGTGTGGTAACAACAGCTTTGTGTGATGGTCAACAGTCTCCTTGCATGGAGAGGAGATCGCTACATGCACAAGTAGAGCTGGAACGCTGAGCAGGAGATTGCGGGGGTATATGGGATAAGATGTTATGTACTGGAATTCCCCTTTAACTTTTGATTTCATTACTACTCACAGTACTATTCTATGGTGGGGTTGATTTATTGTTGTGTGTGACATGAAACACATAGAACTACTGGAAGTGTTTTAAATGCTTACATCCCATTTTCTGGTCTAATCATTATATAGATAGATAGTCAAGGTTACTAAAATAAGGGCATTTCCAAAAATAAACATATTCAATGTTATGAAATACTAAGGCAGCACTGAGGTGTAACAATACTAAATTAGTGTTGAGGTGTACAGTAACATAATGCTAAGGTAAAGTTGACTTGTAACATAATACTAAGGTAGCGTTGAGGTGTAATACTAAGTTGGCATTGATTACAGGAAAGAAATAAACTGGTCAATTATTATGTGAACAGGCCATTCAAGAAGCAAAAATCAATTTAAAGTAACATTGATTATACATATGGAATATATACAGTTTTTTTTCTTATATACAGTATATGTTACTTTATACAAATATTTATAACAACATTAATGGTGTTACAACATTACTTTCATTTCTTAAATGTTAAATTTAGAATCCATCACTCCCACTTTTATACATACAAATGAAAATAGAGAATTAAACATTAACAATTATTTAAGCGTAATGAACCAAAATGACTGTATGTAAAAAGTCTACATTATACTTATGTACTTCAGTTCATGTAGCATGCATGTATGTGCTAGAGTATTATTGCTTGCCAGTAACTGTGTATATAATATTGCACACACCTCAATGGAAGATCCAGATTCATTTTAGCTGTTTCACTTTCAATTACACATAATAAAATATATATTTATTTCTATCATATGGATAAAGTGCTCTGCTTCACCTCGTCCCTTTTGTCTGAAAATTAACAATAACATTTAAATGAACCAAATAAAAACAATTAAAGGGGTTTTCCAGCAAAATTTTATGTATCCCCTATTCACAAGATAGGGGATCAGCAGCTGATCGCGGTTGGTCTCCGGAAATGGGTCCCCGGCTCTCAGTGAGGACCATGTGCCGTAGACAGCATGCATTCCATTCATTACTATGGTAGTGCTGTACTCTGGTCTCTTCAGCATTCCAATAGAAATGAACAGAGCGTGTGCCATCTATGGCACGTGCTCCTCACTGAGAGCCGTAGTTGCATACCGGAGATCATGGTAGGCAGCATGTGTTCCATTAAGTTCTATAGGAGTGCTGTACTCAGATCTCTTTGGCGTTCTCATAGAAATTAATGGAACGTGCAGCGTCTAAAGCACGTGCTCTTTACTGAGAGCTAAGGTCGCATACCAGAGATCGCGGGGGCTCCCAGCGGTCAGTCACAAACCCCAAATCTCCCCCCCCTACCATGTGTAGGGGATAAGTTAGTCTTCGCTGGCAAACCCTTTTAACAAGCAATCATAAAATAATGTCTAAAGCACTAAATGACAATAAACAAGATGATTTGACTTTAGAGGTATAATAACTTCAATATGTTGGGCCCCAATATCTGTCATAGGGCTCTACAACTACCATTAATCATTTATCATAATAGTTTCCCCATATGGGTCTTCTTAGTTTTCAGAGACTAGAAGCCTTGATGTGACTGTAAAATATGCACTTTCTATATTAACATCATTACTTAACAGCTGTTATATAGTACACACTAGCACCAGCAACACTTTTAATAACTATTGTAAAGCAAATATATCATAATCTAGCATTCCGGATAAAGCAACATACTGTAATTTTGTTTTGAAAGAAAAATTTATTAATAAAAAAGAAACATAACACACTAAGGAACTTAACATTATCATTGTTCCCAACCTGTCTAATAAACCAATTAAAGCTTTAATTCACTTTTCTTGCTCCTTCATTGCCTCTAGTATCAGGGCACTCTGTCTATGGCTGGTGACTCTGTTTTCCCTGAAGCTTCAGATCATAGCGCCGTTCACCAATCATTGGCCATGGTAGTACACCACATCGGCCAGTGATTGGCTGACCGATACTGTGACATCATGTCTACAGCTTTGGCTGGCTCAAGGAAGCAGATTGGCAGCGAAGACCGGACAGAGATAGGCTACCCTGATACCGGTGGCTACAAGGGAGCAGAAAAAGGTGAGTTACATTTTTTGTTGTTTTATTGGGCAGACTGGGGACAATCGTAAAATAATACATTTCACAGGAAACCGCCTTTTAATTTGTAAGGATGCCCTCACATATATGTGGAGATTTGGCTCAGTAAACTGGCCAAAACTAATGGGGCAACTGGCAACAACTGGCAAAGTGACTATGTCCAGTTGACTATGGTCCAGCTGCCAGTTATTTCTCCTGGCATTCGGATTGAAGTGTCGGGTAAAATAGAACTGAGCCGAATCACAGCACATATGTGATGACACCCTAACCAGTTTATTTATTGGCTTGTGATTCTAAATGTTTTTTTTGTTCTTATTTTACTAGGTAAAATTTTTAATTTTACATTTCATGTTACCATTCTTGAATCAACAACAGAAGGTCCAATGTAAACATTTCTATTCATAAATAAGGAAGTCAATTGGCAAGCACAGTATCCTGTAGTTTTTTTTTACATTTTCTTTAAATTGCCTAAACTTTATAGAATTTAGCATTTGCGACCTTGGTGTTGATACAAAGAAGATGGTTCAATTGATGAAAACAGGATGAATTGACAAGAATTTGTGATATAAGAATGTATGTACTCCTGATATTTCACTTTACATAATCTTTACATAGTCTTAACAGAACTACACCCCTGAAATGTTTCAAGAAAATGAAGTATTTCTCACAGCAAAGCATTGCAGTAACACATCTTTTGCTATACACATGTTTATTCCCTTTTGGAACTAAACCAAAAAAGGTTATAAAAAAACCACATTGGATATAATGTCACACCAAACTCCAAAAATGGGCTGGACAAAATTATTGGTACCCTTAACTTAATATTTGGTTGTACACCCTTTGGGGAAAAATAACTGAAATCAATCGGTTCCTATAACCATCAATAAGCTTCTTACACCTCTATGCCGGAATGTTGGACCACTCTTCCTTTTTAAACTGCTCCAGGTCTCTCTTATTGGAAGGGCGCCTTTTCCTAACAGGAATTTTAAGATCTCTCCACAGGTGTTCAATGGGATTTAGATCTGTACTCATTGCTGGCCACTTCAGAACTTTCCAGCGCTTTGTTGCCATCCATTTCTGGGTGCTTTGTGACGTCTGTTTGGGGCCATTGTTCTGCTGGAAGACCCAAGAGTCTTGAACTTAAACCCAGCTTTCTTACACTGAGCTGTACAGTGCTTCCTAAATCCATTGGTAATCCTCAGATTTCATGATGCCCTGCACACGTTCAAGGCACCCAGTGCCAGAGGCAGCAAAACAACCCCAAAAACATAATTGAACCTCCACATATTTTACTGTAGGTGCTGTGTTCTTTTCCTTGTAGGCCTCATTCTGTTTTAGGTAAACTGTAGAATGAAGTGCTTTACCAAAAAGCTCTATCTTGGTCTCATCTGTCCACAAGACGTTTTCCTAGAAGGATTTTGGCTTACTCAAGTTCATTTTGGCAAAATGTAGTCTTGCTTTTTTATGTCTCTGTGTCAGCAGTGGGACCCTCCTGGATCTCCTAGTGTTTAATTTCATTTAAATGTCGAAGGATAGTTTGCTCCGACACTGATGCTCCCTGAGCCTGCAGGACAGCTTGAATATCTTTGGAACTTGTTTGGGGCTGCTTATCCACCATCAGAACTATCCTGCATTGACACCTTTAATCAATTTTTCTCTTCCGTCCATGCCCAGGAAGATTAGCTACAGTGCCATGGGTTGCAAACTTCTTGATAATGTTGCGCACTGTGGACAAAGGCAAATCTAGATCTCTGGATATGGACTTGTAACCTTGAGATTGTTGATATTTTTCCACAATATTGGTTCTCAAGTCCTCAGACAGTTCCCTTCTCCTCTTTGTGTTGTCTATGCTTAGTGTCACACACACAGATACAAAATGCAAAGACTAAGTGAACTGCTCTCCTTTTTATCTGCTTTCAGGTGTGATTTTTATATTGCCCACACCTGTTACTTGCCCAAGGTGAGTTTAAAGAAGCATCACATGCTTATTTTTCCACAATTTTGAAAGGGTGCCAATAATTTTGTCCAGCCCATCTTTGGAGTTTGGTTTGACATTATGTCCAATTTGCTTTTTTTCCTCCCTTTTTTTGGTTTAGTTCCAATACAAACAAAGGGAATAACCATGTGCATAGCAAAACATGTGTTATTGCAATCCTTTTCTGTGAGAAATACTTCATTTTCTTGAAAATTTTCAGGGGTGCCAACATCTACGGCCATGACTGTATATGTCCCATCAATATATATACACAAAGGTTGTATGAACTATCCTCAATTTAATGAAATTATTGTGTATCCTTCCTGGGATTTGTGAACCCTCCTGCTACCACAGAGAAAGCACTGGTGTAAACAAGTCAGTTATAATGTCCATTTGGACTCAACTTTGGGATAACAATATATAAAAAGAAATAAAATAGCTTTGTACAATATTACAGCGATACTATTAGCTATGAATATTTCCATACACAATGCTGTAATTTACACAGTTGCTCTGAATTACACTTTATATTAAAAGAAAATGGCAATTGATCAGACACAGAACTGTAGTGCAATTCTAGTGAACAAGAAGAACAAGTGCCGCAAAGGTTTCAATGTTTCTGACACAAATTTCCCTGATCAATTTGTTAAACGCCACAACACAAAGTTACTAAAATGGAATAATTCCTTCTAGTATAGGGTTAAAGAAAAAATTGACCTTAAGAATGTGACATAGGAATGTAGTTTTAATCATTTCTGTGAAATGCATGTTACACCTAAAGTATGGAATCAGGAAGGGCTTTTAGTACATAAGCACATTGCATTATCATATAAAAGATTAACATCGTATTTAACAAAATAGGATCCCCATAAGGAAAATGAAAAAATTGT